>NC_134828.1:55520185-55829214 GCF_004210375.1 Tachypleus tridentatus
AGGAATTGGAAAGCTCTGTTTCAATACGATCATTCTATTGGTAAATTATATCAGAACAATGTTTTCTATACATTTTCTAAGCTAATATTTTCCATAATAAGTGAATTTGATATATATAATTAAGTTTGTTTATTATTGTTCAAAATTAGTTAAGTGTGTTGTGCCCACAGCAAGGATTGAATCTCGAATTTTAGTTATTTAGGCCCAAAAGTTTACCCCTGAACCTTCAGGGATGGAGACTTACCAAGCATATACTCTTATCAAATAATACATGATAAAGTTAATTTGAAATCGTACAATTACAGTTCTTAGTAAACATAGAAAGGAGTTATTTTCAAAAAATAAATATAGTGAATTTGACAGGTTAGTAGCATAATAATCGTAAACATAAATGTTAATGAGAAAGTATTTTACTTTAAACTGTAAACAATAATGTAGTTTAAAATAAAGAAGCTACGAAACTAATAATAATTGGATATTTTGTTGTAAATAAAATAATTTTACCAAAGAGAAAAAAGAAAAACCATCACTTTCGCGGTTAACATAATTTATCTCACAAACATTAGGCCTAAGTTTCTAATTCTTTTGCCGAGTTTGTTGTTTAAGTTGTAACTCTTATTATTTAAGTTTATTTGCTTGCTTTTACTTTTTTTTTCCCCGCTAGTACAGCGGTAAGTCTCCGGATTTGCAACGCTAAAATCAGGGGTTCGATTCCCCTCGGTGGGCTGAAGAGATAACCCTTTGTGGCTTTGCTGTAAGAAAACACACACACATGTTTTTACTTTCGCGCCAGCTAATTTTGCAGTTTAAGATAGCGGTATAGTCATTACCATCCATGCCAAATCTTGAGTTACTCTTTTAGCAACGAATGGTGAACTTGAGCGTCACATTGTAACGTTCTCACGGCTGAAAGGGTGAGCATGTTTGGTGTGATGGAGATTCGAACCCGGGAACTGAGATTGTGAGTCCTGACCATGTCAGACGGTGATGTACAAAGTAACTGAAGGTTAATATTATTCTTGTTTTTACATGCAAACTTTTACATAGGATATGTAGAATTCAGAAAGAAAGTCACAATAACTGAATAGGTTATATTTATTTTTGTGTCCTATATGTGTTACTGCTAGAGAGATAAACTTTTGTAAACTACATTATGTTTAGAATCTGAAATAATGCCCGATGTTGACTGATGAAATGTTGAATTTACAGTTTGTTGACAGTAGCACCTACAAAACTAGAAGAGCGACATTCTTACGTCTACAATCCCACCATTCTATGCTACAAAACCATCAAAACAGCTAGAAAATCTTGTACGTGTTGTAGGACTAAATAAAGCACTTGTCTCAGCTTAAATGTCTGTGATACATTTCAAACACATAGTGTTTATCCCACCCTTTCGTAGTGGAGATCGCTTACTTGTTGTTTTGTTTGAAGGTTTAACTGACAACAAGTTGTCTTAAGAATGCTTTCAGTACGAAAGACGCTCGTAAGCTGGTGAAAGAAAAACCTTTTAGAATTTCTAGCGATTTACATTTCAAACATTTTATAATAATGTTCGTACGTATAAGTTATCAAAATCAAAATGTATCTGTGTTTGTAATTCCCTTTACCCATTATTGCAGTATTTTTCCATTTTGGTATGGTTTGATACGTGAAATATATCGATTGATAGAACTTGTTTAAAAAGCTCGAAATATAATTGCGGTTGTGACCTTAACACAATGATATTCCAAAAGTAACTCATAGAAAATCAATAGAGAAGAAGGATTTTTTACAAGTGATGTCGAGAAACCCACTTGTTGAGAAATTTATATGCAAAATCGGCTCGTTTGGGTTGAGAAAATATTTTACATAGAAGAGCGAACAACGTTTCGACCTTCTTCGGTCATCGTCAGGTTCACAAAGAAAGAGGTAACTGACCGGAAGCTGACCACATGTTTGAAAGGGGTTGTGTAACTGTGTGTCGAAATGTAGAGGGCGGTATTAGATGTTTGAATATACAATTTTATTTATTTTATTATATTAATATAGGTATAAAGGCGTTCCTTTATATTGGTTTATTTTGGGTTTAAGTTGTTGTATAAGTAAGGCTTCTTTAATTTTGCGTTTGTTTATGTTTGTTTCTTTATTTGGTATTTGAGTGTTTTCTATGGTTATGTTGTGTTTATTTGACTTGCAGTGTTCGAAAACGTGTGAAGGTGACTTTTTATGTTCTTTGAATCTGGTTTCCATTTTTCTACTTGTTTCTCCAATATAGAAATCGTGGCAGTTATCACATTGTATTTTATAAATAATGTTGGTGTGGTGTTTCTCAGTGTAGTTTTTACATAGTATAGACTTCAGTTTTGTGCCGGGTTTTTGAATAAATTTGGTATTAACTGGAATGTCATATTTTGTTACTAATTTTTGCCAAATGTTGGTTATTTGTTTGCTGATGTCAGGAATGTATGGTATACAGCAGTATATGGTTTCGTAGTTTTTTGATTCGTGAGCTGTATTTACTTTAGTTGGTTGATTTTGCTTTCTGTCAAATAAACACAACATAACCATAGAAAACACTCAAATACTAAATAAAGAAACAAACATAAACAAACGCAAAATTAAAGAAGCCTTACTTATACAACAACTTAAACCCAAAATAAACCAATATAAAGGAACGCCTTTATACCTATATTAATATAATAAAATAAATAAAATTGTACATTCAAACATCTAATACCGCCCTCTACATTTCGACACACAATTACACAACCCCTTTCAAACATGTGGTCAGCTTCCGGTCAGTTACCTCTTTCTTTGTGAACCTGACGATGACCGAAGAAAGTCGAAACGTTGTTCGCTCTTCTATGTAAAATATTTTCTCAACCCAAACGAGCCGTTTTTGCATATAGATTTTTTACAAGGTTTTTTTTTACAAACTTGTGAAATCAGTTACTTAAGATATGTTGAATAAAATCATTGTGTCTTACTCTTCTTAAGTTTTCAAAATTTCTCATATCTTCACTAAAGGTATAACGCTTCAGGAAGGCTTAATTTGTTTTAATCCTATCCTGAAATAATATATATATATATATATTTAGAAGGTAACATTAATATAACAATTGATTAGGACAATCAGAAAATAAAAACTGATATTTATTGTTACTTTTATTACACCTCGTGGCTGAAAAATCGATAAAAATATTTTTGGGCACACAACGTAGCATTTTGGGTTTATGATGTATTGGTTTGGTTTGGTTTTTTTGGAATTTTGCACAAAACTACTCGAGGGCTATCTGTGCTAGCCGTCCCTAATTTAGTAGTGTAACACTAGAGGGAAGGCAGCTAGTCATCACCACCCACCGCCAACTCTTGGGCTACTCTTTTACCAACGAATAGTGGGATTGACTGTCACATTATAACACCCCCACGGCTGGGAGGGCGAGCATGTGTTGGCTCGACTCGGGAGCGAACCCGCGACCCTCGGATTACGAAGCGCACGCCTTAACGCGCTAGGCCATGCCAGGCCCCTTATGATGTATTGTTCACCAACAATGTGGTAAAAAAATAAGTGGATAAAAAATGGTTTTAGAATTTCATAGCTGTGATTTCTTATTCAAAGTTTTGGATTGGGAAGTGCTTGAAAAGTTTAAGAAAATATAAAGTTTTACAAATATAGAAAAGCTTTCTCTGGTACAAAAAATTACGCATACTAGTGCTGTTTAAATCCAGATGTTATGTTATGATGGGGAGAGAACAGCATAGTAGTGTGTATAAACATGATAGAACCAGTATACAAGAAAGGAACTAGTTGAGTGTTTACACTAATAAATATCACTTGTCTTTACCCTAGAAAAGAATTTTTTCTGGCAACTTCTCTATTATTATTTCTATGTTTTTATCACTGTTAAGTAACAAAACTTCAGAATATTAATAAGATTCTGCTTTACTGATAAAGAAAAGTATCTCGATGTGAGTTACTGTTCCATTTATTCTTGAATTTACTCAGTAGTTACAAATACGGGAAAGAGCTTGTAGTTTGTGTTTGAATTTCGCGCAAAACCACACGAAGGCTATGTGCGCTAGCCGTCCCTAATTTAGCAGTGTAAGACTAGATGGAAGGAAGCTAGTCATCAGCATCCACCGCCAGCTCTTCGACTACTCTTTTACAAAGAATAGTGGGATTTACCGTTACATTATAATGCCCCATGGTTGAAAGGGCGAGCATATTTAGTGTGACGGGGATTCAACCTGCGACCCTCAGATTACAACTAGAGTGTCTTAACCATCTGGCCATGCCGGGTCGAAGATTCTCTTAATTCAAAGATCAATAGAGTTAGATATAAGATATCATGACAATTTTGAGTCAGCGACCCCAGTGTTTTTAAATAATAAATAATATGCTAGTAAATTGTGCGTCATTTATTAGATATTTTATTTCCGTCAGATTGTAGGGCATCAGATTTTTAAGCATATTATATTTTAGAAAAACAATTATGTTTAAGCGTTTAGGATTAAAAACTTTGAAAACAAAGTTGAACAGCACAGCAGTGTGGCTGAAGGCCTACAGAAAGAGAAAAAGATAAGTACACTCTGTGAGACAGTTACGAAAAGATGTAGACGACCTTGGTACGTCCCTGTCCGGAAGAAGCACACTCACTCTTTGGGTCTCGTGACGCAGTGCAGTCGACTTGTTGTATTGATTGTGAAAGAGTGATGGTATTTTAGGGTTTCGGTCCCAGCATCGAATTTCTTTGCTCTACAGATACTGTGATGTCGTGTATTAACTATTAAATCCTTGTTTTTACATCTAAACTCTAAGAATATGGTCCTTAACAGTTTATTTCTGTCAGTCATATATCCAGTAAAATGCATTTATTTAAAAAAAAAGGAAATCATTGCATGAATTTTATTGTTTTACTTGTTTTTTGTATAAGTGTGATATATCCATTCATTTTAATTGAATTTGAAAGAGCAAATGTACAGGAAACCTTTGCTATTAAGACTTTTCATTGTTCTACTAGCTTCAGTTCATATACAAATTGTACCTGCAAAGTGTGAAATTCCAAAAATTGCTGATCGGAAATTAACATACCATAGTATAAGAAACACATACAAAACTTTCACAATCAAAGTATTTACATAAAGATATATTATTAAAAATTTTTAATTTGCCAACCGTATTTTGAACTAATGAACAAAGGAGTTAAATATAAATAGACTTAGTGAGAAAATAAACAGTTTTGGAAGTAACTAATAGCCTGTCTAAATACGAAGTTACAAAACCAAAACAACCTAGTAAGTAACTGGAATTATTTAAGCTAAGGAAAATCCACTTTGATGATATAGCAAGCACGACTAGGAAGTAAAGTTCAGTAAATAAGCACATGATTGATAGAGGATAAGTTCTTAATCCTGAAAGAAGCGACTCATTAAACATGAAACTCCGTAGAGTAACGTTAAGAACCACATGGTCATGATGTGGTGGATCTAAAAATAAACATTCTTTACCGCACTACCAAAACTAATTTTCTTTTACTATATATAGAATTCTCATATAAAGAGCACGCTCTAAACATCGAAATATAACGAAAGGGAGATTAATAGCTATCATAAACACACAGTTCAGAGGTACTTAGGCTACTGTTGCAGCAATTAGATAGTGACTATTGTCATTTTTGTTAATACATAAGATTAAATATTAATTATTATTGTTGTTCTGGGTACCACTTGTTTACCTATCCCCTTCCTAAATGGCACAATGGTATGTATGCGGACTTAAAATGCTAGAAACAATATTTCAATACCAGTGGTGGGCAGTGAACCAACAGCTCCTTGTTTTGCTTTGTATTTAATAAAAAACAAACAAAACACTACTTATTGATTGTTTTACATCTTACGTTTTGGCTGCGAATCTGCTCCGATTTTCAGTGAAGTCTAGAGAAATGGTTGTAGTGGCTGGGATTCAAATCTGGATTTTCACCTTGAAAGGACTGGGACCCACCCCTCATGGCTAGGTGGTTAGGGCGCTTGACTTGCAATCTGAGGGTCGAGGTTCGAATTCCCATCCTACCAGCGTCCTACGTGATTGTAGTCAGTGGAGACCTTATAATGTTACGGTCAGTTCCACTGCTCATTAGTAAGAGACTATCATACGAGTCCGTCACTGCTAAATTATAGACAGCTAGCGCAGATAGTTCTCGTGTAACTTTGTGTGAAATTCATTGCCAAACCAAACCAGAAGAATTGGTGTGCTATCCATTTATTTGAGTGTACTCATTACAAATTTAATCAACTGACTACTTACAAGAGTTCACGAAGAATATCCAGGTTTTTCTAAGTTCTATACTAGCTTAATTGAGTGGGTTATCGGTTAAATGAAAGTAAAAAGTTTCTTTTATCTTTGTTTTTCTTGGGAATATTTTCCATATCCCATTACTTTATTATTCTTGTATTTCATTGCACGATTTTCTTCTCTGACATGATGGGCTAATCCATATACTTTGGTATTACAGAATCTTCTATGTCTATTATGCTCCTGAGTTTTCACTTTTTAGTTTCTCCAGTTTATTGGAGCACATAAAGAATATCATAAAATTGTTCTCCGTTACATTTAGACTTTGGATAGTTTGACATGAACTAACTGTGGTCATATTGTTTTATGGCTTCTATGCGCTGTTCTGATATTAAGTTATTTACACGTCTTCTCCATGTTTTCAGAGAAACCTTTGAGATACGGGAATATGGTTGAATGTCTGTATTTTTCTTCTTGGTTGTTCTTGGCATTTATCGTCATTTTCTTTTTCTTTAAAATCGTTTAATGTATAATCTGACAAAGAAAACTGTTTTGATGTGTTTTACTTCAGTTTTTCTATATTGTAAATGTTCACTATTCACTAATTCCATATTAACAAAAGCACCTTAATACAGTTAACAGGGTGGTCTTGGACTGTCTATTCTCCTGCTCTGTGAGCTGTACTTAGTGGTCATGCCCTTTCTTCTTATATCACGGCATCCTTGTACTTTAGTTTAGATTACTGTTCGCTCACTTTTGACATTTGCTGCAAACTTGCCTTTGATACTTTTTCGGTTTCATTTATAACTTTAAATTTATTCTACTCCATTATCTTACAAATGTTAAGACCTAGCTCACCTTCTGCAAGAGCGCCAGTACATTTGAGATGGTGTAGATTTATGACAGCTTTATGGAAAATTCTTCAGGCGATAATCGCGAGTATAAGCCATTCACCTTGTGGCACCGGCGATTTTAATGCTACCTATCGTGTCACATTCAAGTAATCTACAAGGAAATCCTGCAGGATTTTATTTTCAAAATTCCATAGAAATAAGAGAAACAAGTTGTAGATCCTAGGCACGTAACTAATGTGAAATAAAGATTAAATGAGACATCAACAGTTGGTCAAGAAATGCAACTAGAGTGAGCTTCCTAAGTCATATATTAGTAAACAAAACAAAATAGAGTCAAGCCAACTTTCTACTATACTCTAAAACAGTTTTATTCATTAGGATTTTTACTAACAGAGTTACGTTTTAATTAGTTCGTGTACTAATCACTATGTAACGAACAGTACATTACAAGGTGGCGCTTTTACATCTTTACGCATTCAGAATACATAAATTAGACCAAATTTCAACAATATTTGAAAATTTATGAAAAAAAACAACAACTGTCTCTCATTGGTTCAGCGGTAAGTATACGTGCTTACAATATTAAAATTCAAGTTCCCATGATGCACAGCGCTCAGATAAATAACCTAGTATGTAGCTTTGCTCTAAAGAAAAATAAAACAACGTAAAAGAGCTCACACATATCTAACTTACTTTTTATTGGGATTATAATCAAATCTCGAATGACAGTTCTAATTTGAAATCAGTAGCTTTCGTGGAATTACTCATGATCTACCTAATTACCATAAGAGATACATAAATATTTAGAAAATAACATTGTATGTAAACCATTGTGTAAAGCATAACAACATCTAAATAAGTGCTCATCATAATTTTTTTTTCGTAAGACTAAAGTTATTATTACAATCTGTATGTTGGATTATGAAACAATGCGTGTTTGTGAAGGTAACCATCTCATATTCCAGTAAAATCTCATTTCAGGAAACCAGCTGTAATGAACTAGAAATGTAATACTCAATTTGTTCTCCTCTATCAACATATTTGTTTTTTCCTCTCATACAGCTGATCTGCCACTGCTAATAACAATTAATTCAGTTTTGAGTTGTTTTTTTTTTAATAAAACTGTGATTGCATTTGTGCAATAATAGCTTTAATGCACTTAAGAAACGGGTTAGACACACAGTTAAAGACCGTAACGCAATATCTGAGGTTCTTATTTATGAAGCATGAAAATATACAAACTGTGCTTTTTGGAAGAAGATTAATAAGCAGTCTTGAAGAAATAAATCAAAATTAAGACATTAAAAATTTGGAACTAGCATGTGTACAGTTCTGTAATAAGACGTAAGCATGTTGTCCAAAATGGAGTCATACACAAATCACACATAAACATATATATGTAGATGTCCTTAATAAAAGAAGACAAACCAAATGGATAATTCTGTACTTTTTAAATGCAAAATATAGAACTTGTAAACTAAGCTTTTATGCTTATATTGTCAAAAATAAACATTTTTAGTTTAAGTTTACAAAATCATTTAGTTCATCGATGCGAATTAACAAACTTCCGATGTTGGGCCTCATTTCCTAAGTTGTATGTGACATGTCTGTTCAATGTGTTAAAAATAACTGATAAACAATATACTAATAAATAGTGATAAATATAACTAGCACAATGTATAAAATTAAATAGCTTTCAAAGTAGTTCTGATGGGCTTTATCGATTTCCGAAGTGACAGTAGAATAAATTGTGATTTCCTTCTCATTCTAAGAACTTTCATATAGAACTCTACCTAAAGAAAGCAATATTTCGCTGTTAAAGCTTTTCATGAAACTAATGCTCGTCGTTTCAGCAACAAGAGCTTATTAAAGAGTAAATGCCTAGCAAATTCTTACAAGATTTCTCACCCAAACAAGAATCTAGCAATCGATAAGATAATTTCGCGTCTTACCTACCTCAGAGACGAGAGAAAGGCATCAAGAACACATTAATGGCTAACCTTAGCCTTATATAAGTAAACAGCGGCTGTTTTTTATATTGCTATATAAATAGGATAAAGTTTGTCGTAAAATCTAGGCCTCTACGATATTCTTAAGCGTGAAATATGCATAATCTTATGTTAAAGCTGACAGAGGCAAATCACAAGGGGAAGGGAATAGATAGAATTATAAATATATATTTTGGAATAAATGTGCATATGGTTCGTTACATGAACTCGTTAATATTTTTTATAAACTTTTTCAAGAGGACGGTGAAGGATTTGATTATTTTTTGACACTTACAGTTTTTGTGTTATCAGTTCTCTTAGTGGGACTGTAGTTGGCTTAATTCGGGGCTTATAATGCAAAATGTCGGAGTTCATTCCCATCGACAAAAACAGCGCTGAATAATTAATGTATAGTATACACTAAAAAAAGCATATTTCTTACCAATACTCTTTTGTTTGTTAATTTTAAACCTTAAGTATAAGAATGATTTAAACATTAGTTTCCCTGGTATGGTTTGATACTGCAGAGAATGATATATGGGGAACTACTGATAATAACTATAATTCTGTATTCTATTGTTATTTAGTTAACTCTTTAAGGAGTCTTATCATGCTCAAATAGTTATAAACAAAGCTGGAATATGATTGGAAATTAGAAATGTTACAGCGCTGTTAAAGAAATACATTTTTCATTTTATGCTATTACCCATTTTAGAGTGAATAAAAATTATAGGGTATTTATCATTCCGTTACCGTATACATCGAAATGCTTTTGGAAGAGGTGAAAGATATTATTTTAGTTATTTTTCATCAGGGAAATCAAACTAAATGTCATAATACGTGACTCTTGGATTCATACAATTATGAAAAATTCATGAATAAATTTAAGTCTACCTCATTGTAATGAAGCAAATTTAATCAAAATCAAAACTATGAACTATGACCTAAAGATACACAAGTAAAATACTGTTTATTTTATCCTGTTTTATTTTCCTGCAGGTCACTTATCAGATTGAATACTAAATACTTCGTGAAATTTTTAATAATTTACGTATGTGAATGGATTCTTGGATCCTACTGAAATGGCAATTAAAAAAATAATGTGTACCACAATTTAAACCTAAGCAAACTATTAACTGTTGGCCATTTGTTGGATATTCGCACAAATCTAGTAGTCTGGAGAGAAGACAGCATCCACCGACAACCCTTTGGTCTGGTCTACTTTCAGTAGCACTTGACCATCATGTTTATTTTACACTCACGGTTACAAAGTGTAAAGTTCCATTTGCTGGTTTCAGAATCGTCGTATCCAGAACAATAAAACTGGGCCACTCAATCCAGGAAGGATAAGAAAAAAGAATTCCATGGAAATTTTGGAATCCTTATACACTTATATGTATAAAAAAGGAATTGATGAAATAATGTATTCAACGTAGCGATCAGATATCAGTGCTTGTCATGGTTACTAGCCTGTGATTACATAAGACTGTATAGTAATTAGTAACTTTTCAATAATAATTATATACTAATTAAATGGCTCCTACTAACACAGAAAATATTTCTACTTTCACAAATACCAGGATAAAACCTAAGTAATAATTAGTGTATAATTATTATTTTAAAAAGTTACTAATCAATAGTTAATATGCAAAATAGCACGTGAATTACGGAAATATTAGTCAAATAAATAAACTGTAGATAAGTTATATAAGTTACAAATAGCAAAACAAATCAGGTATAGGGTATAGTTTAGGATTATGCTTTTCAACATGAAAAATGGTTTCTGGTATATTATAATAATATCGACCAGACATTCCAACCATTTAGAAATTCAGGTGAATCGAAATCCTTTAGATGATCTTTCTGGATTCTGCTCTCTTGAATTACTGTAAGAAGCACATCACCCAGTTGGAGACAGCTTTTATTAAGTAGCTGACAGAATAGATAACGAAAGAGAAAAATTTTAGGTGATATAATCAGCAGACTTGGAAGCTCCAATAATGCTCATGATAACGTCTCTTTAGCATTAAAACTAAAGTTCTGAACGGCTTACAGTTCTTTACTATCTCAAGGAAGTTTATTGGAATAAATTAGAAAGCCGATCTTGCAAAGCTTCCCTCTTTTGTATGATTTATTTCGGCGCAGTTATTGAAAATAGATGGAGTGACTTGTGATGGCAATTTCAAAGTGGCAAACAATCAGCTTTTGACAAACACATATTACTTCTCTAGTTACTTAGAAATGTTGGCTTGTTGAGCTTGTTTGTTCATAGTGCTTACTGAATATGACAAAACATAAAGAAATGAATGCCATTGACTCGGTGCAACTCGAGTTTCAGTGATTTGTTTAAAAGACAGTCAGTATACAATTTATTGATTGAATGAACTGCATCATGTAGTATATATTACTTTCATGATACGTTTTTTTCTGAAGTAAATTAACTTTTTATTAGAGTCTCGAGGAAACATAAGGCCAAGTAACTTGCTGCTTTTTTTTAAAGATGCAGTAAAACTAACAAGAAGATCAATATTAATTTTATTTTTGATTTCATTTTGCATACAGCAGTTTCCAATGATAGAAGATTCAAAAATATAAAACGTTATATCTGCTGTCCATCTACAAAAATAAAAAAAATTCAGCTATGTTTGGAGTAATAAAAGATATTATGTGTAGTTTACTGAAATAAACAAATCACCTTTGCCATGTTATCTATACCTTCTACAAACAATTCAATAAAAGTGCTTTTAAAATGAAAAAATACTGTAGTTTAAGATGGTTTTGTAAAGTCATGTTTTAGTATAATAAATTCCGGATTATAGTGTGGAATTCGGCCAAAGTTTCCCTCAAAATTGTTGATTTAGAAGTTATTAAGTAGGAATTAAATCGAGCACAATAAGCAAGTTAAAACAAATGTAACAACGTGTAAATATATAGGTACTTATTCATACACTAATGGGTAAATATATCTATTTTACTTCTTATCCGAATTTTAATTTTCACAGAATTATTACAGATGGCTACTGGTGTTGAGGAATTACTTCCTATAATTTTTTCAACAGACAAGATCATTGTAAAGAATCTTGTAGTACCACACTTTAAAGTCAGATAAACGTTCCTAGCGTGGTGTCCCACAGCCATTTATATTACCCACGTTAATGATTACTTCGAATAATATATTAAAAGGAAAAAGACTTAGATTCATAGCGTTTAATACAAGTAGCTGTAATATTCGTTGAAATGGCTTGTTCTGCCCAGTAAGCGTAAACAGTTTGGTTTGGTTTGTTTTGAATTTCGCGCAAAGCTACAAGAGGGTTATCTGCGCTAGCCGTTCCTAATTTAACAATGTAAGACTAGAGAAAAAGCAGCTACTCATCACGACCCACCGTCAACTCTTGGGCTACTCTTTTATCAAAGAATAGTGAAATTAACCGTTACTTTATAACGCCTCCACGGCTGAAATCACGAGAATGTTTGGTGTGACGGGAATTCGATCTCGCGACCCTCGGGTTACGAGTCAAGTGCCTTAACCACCTGGCCTTGCTGGGCCGAGTGTAAACAGACACAGAAAGAAACTGGAAAAAGCTTTTATGAAATAACTGTTGTTGTACTTAATCTTTATCAAAATTAAAGAGTCTGTAAAGTTTTACGACAATTCGAAATACGTTTTAAAGGAATATCGCTGAGTGCACGAAGAACATTTATCAGAAAGTTAGAAAAATTATTTAAATATATCTCACTAATAGTTTTTATTTTGTTTAATGTGCTAATTTAATCTAACGTCAGTCATGGAAGTTATATATTTTTATGCTTTTGTTATAATGGAGTATGCTGTGATTTAGTATGTAACAGTCAGTTATATTTCCTATATTTTGTATATATTTCACCAAAATTATGAAACCATACCTTTTTTACTAGTTAATCTTTTATCTTGGTAGGATATAGGTATTATAAAATAGAATCATACGATATTAGTACTTTTCTTTTATTTAATAAACTAATATTTTTTGTAACTACTTACCACAAGACATTTATCTCACTTAATTATGAGAAATGGTATCAAAAAATGTACGAGTTTGATGATTGAAGATACTAAACTCCAAAAAATCATAATCATTAAAACAACATGAACATTTGAAGAACGATGTTTGAATGGATGTTGTTCACTATTGTGCTCATTTAAACAGCATGGATGTCTTAGAAATGCGTATTATTAAGTTCCAACTCAAAAAGGAACACTATGAGTATGACGCACATACTTCGTAATGGCATTAACAGAAAACTATTTACATTAAAAAGTCTTCACTAAATTTGTGTTTCTATTGTTAAACACAAAGCTACACAATAGACCAGCTGTCAGTGCTGAACACAGATATTTAAACCTAGTTTTTACCTGTGTGAGCCCGCAGACAAACATGTTATACAAAATGTTTCTGCAATAACCAAAATGAAGTTTCACAATATTATTGGATAAAATCTTTTCCATATAGATTTTTCAAAATCTTGGTCACTGTGTTTGTGAAAATATTGCAAAGAATTAATATGTGCCAAACTTTATACACGTATGTGTATATATCAATAAATTGCAAAATATGTGAAGTGCTATAATCATAACACAGCATATCTGTTTAGTTGAACAGTAGCACTCAGATACGCAAATAAAGTATTTTTTAGACATTTGTGATGAGTTATATTTATTCAGTTAGCCAGTGAAATTTCTCAGCTAAAAGTTAGAGATAATTCTGCTATTTCTTCTCCTCTCTCTTTCTGCTACATTTGATTCCATTTTTTACCATAGCACCAAATATGTTTGCCCTTTCAGTCGTGGGGGCGTCATAATGGTACGATCAATACCATTATTCGTTGGCAAAAAAGAGTAGTTTAAGATTTAGTGGTGGGTGGTGATGACTAGTTGTCTTACACTGATAAATTAGTGACGGCTAACGCAGATAGCCCTCTTGCAGCTTTACGTGAAACTCAAAACAAACATACGATCTTTACCATCGACTATAATACTATTCTCTACCCTCTCCTGTTTAACTTGTCATTTATCCGCCAAATACAATATGATGAAAATGATTTATTTTGCTTTTCAATAAACAGAAAGTAATGTAATACATGTTAAATAACCGCCTACGTTATTTTTTGTCTCGCTGTACTAATCAGTAACAGTAGGCGTTACAAAAAGTATTGCCTCATGGTGGGACAGCGGTAAGTCTTGGGACTTACAACGCTAAAATCATGGACTGAATTCTCTTCGGTGGACACAGCAGATAGCCTGATGTTGCTTTGCTATAAGGAAACACATGCACACAAGAAGTATTTCCAGTAATAACGAGTATTTTAATACAAAATTCTCTGTGAACTATAAGAAGTAAATAAACAAGACTTAAATTTAGTATCAGGATTTGGTTATAAAGTTTGAAACAACTGTTTTAATTATTTTTCGCTTACTGTTACACCATATTTTAAATAAAAATTATAAATAATAATACAAAACAATAACAATCGTAAAATTGCAAATTGAATTTCCAGTACGTACCACCACTATTCATATGATAATATTTCGTTGCGAATTCTACCTTTTTTCAGTTGATAAAAGATATATTAATGATAATTAATAATGTTTCTTTCAAACAATTAGAACGACGCAATGCTATACGATATTGATCTTTAAATATTTCTTCTTTTTTCATTTCCATAAATATATAATTTAATGCTTGTGTGACAGGTCTGTCTGTCGTCAATTTACCCTATGAAGCGTCTCCCAGGATGGCGAGTTACCATAGCAACCAGAGGCCTGCGTTGTCTCCATGATTGACTGTCAGATCATAGAGGGCGCACGGAAGCCAGTAGAAGTATTTCGTCACCTTCTCATCCTCCGCATCTACTGCTGTTTATGTCCTTACTCAGACAGACCGTATCAGTAGCTGCTGAGATGCTTGTCTTCATTCAAGATCCAGTTTTTTCTTAATAAACCATATGAAGAGCTGTCACGTCTCCTTGTTGAATTCATCTCCATCTTCGCTCTCCAGTCCTCTCGACTGAATAATTTAAATTGGTCATTTCCGTAGCACTCAGACCAGAAACGAAACAGCCAGTGATGGAATGCAGTTAAAATAGGTAAGCCTAACCACAATTTTCTACTCATTATAAAACGTAACCACGTGGTGGGCCCAAAAGAGGGTTAGGTATAACGAGCTTGGAATCACCTAGTAGACATTTTTTAAGAAGTGTACAATATCATCTCATGGGTCAAATTCACTCACTTAAATTATCATTGAAATGTTTTATTCGTTTACCAAAGTTATGTCATATATATATATATATATATATATATATCGTTTTGTTGTGAAATAACAAATGCAATAAATGTTAGTTTCCTTGAGTTTTCTGGTTTTAAAAATAGGGGAAAAAAATCTTGCCATCGCAATTAGTAAAACTATCCACTAAGACATACAATAATTTACATATATAGTTATTTTGAGACGATATAAGCTGCATGCAGTATTATTATTACTTCTAATAGACCAATCATTTGCATATTTGAAGTCCTTTTTTTTTAACGACATGAAAGGTATGAAGAATGAAATATACTTGTATGGCTTAAGCTTTGAGCAAAAGGTTAACATTTCTTTGGATGATTTAATTTTATTCAATATTTACATGGGGTACAACCGGTTTCATAATATTTGTTCCAAGGAGGAACAATTATTGGTTCCAGTTATAGAAATATAATCTACAAATAAATACAACGTTATCAAAATATTAGTAATAAGCGGTAGAATACAGTGATATATATATATATATATATAATAATCTAAACAACGCGTACCTTTTTTATTTTTATTCTAAATCTACCTGTATGTATTCAACTTACTGTTTTGTTCTATTTTAACTTAAAATAAAGTCTTCATACCTGTACCCTTTTCAATTTCGAATTAGTTAAAAATCAAGGTGGCTTTGATATCTTGGATGAATTTTCAGAAATCGTATGTTTCTCTTTCTGTTTGCGTGATCAAAAAGGGAATTTATTAAGCATTTTTCTTTCAACAAATCAAATTCTTGGTTAAAACAATCATTAAAATTCTCACTCACTCGCAAAGTGTTAGAGGGCTGGTGGAACTGCTACGAATATAGTACTTGTGAAGACGTATGTATTATATATTACACAACAGCGGACATACTAGTGTTTTTTGGATTTAAATTACTATTAACTGTTGACGTTAATAATTATTTCACCAGTTAAAACATGGCTACCTTTATCTTCCTTTATTACAGTTATGTAAGGTACAGTTACAAGAAATATATCTTGCGTACAAGGTTGAAAGTTTTGTTAAGATTGTTTGTTTTTTGTTTGTGTTTTAAATTTCGCGCAAAGCTACTCGAGAGATATCTGCACTAGCCGTACCTAATTTAACAGTGTAAGACTAGAGGGAAGGCAGCTAGTCATCACTACCCACCGCCAACTCTTGGGCTACTCTTTTACCAACGAATAGTGGGATTGACCGTCATATTATAACGCTCCCTCGACTGAAAGGGCGAGCATGTTTGGTGCAACTGGGATTCAAACCCGCGACCCTACGATTACGAGTCGAACGCCTTAACACGCTTGGCCATGCCGGACCATTTTGTTAAGAAGTTTATATAAGTTTTTAGACTGTTTACTAAAAGCGTAAGTTTATACCTCGGGAGATGTTTTCTCACAGTTTAATCTCTAATTTCTCTGTTGTTCTTCAATGTATTTAAAATTAACAGTAATATCAAAAATGTGTAACAAGAGGTACAAATATTGTTTTTCACGTGCAATTTTGTAAGACTAGTGTAATTTGACGAGTAGCAGAAATGCCGTTAAAATATCACTTCAAGTAAATATTTTAAAATTTTGGAAGACCTAGCATGCTTTATTTTGCTTCAGTCACACACACATACACCTATATGCAATAGTATATTTCATACTGTTTTATTTTTTGCTACTTTTGTGTATTTGTTTCCAGGTAGGCACAAAAATACATAATAGGATATTGGTGTTGTGCTCACCACGAGTATCTAGCCCCTGTATATACAGTTATAAATTCACAGAATTACGACTCTGCTCCTATGTACTCATCAATTGTTTGTTTGTTTGTTTGTTTTAGAATTTCGCGCAAAGCTACTCGAGGGCTATCTGCACTAGCCGTCCCTAATTTAGCAGTGTAAGACTAGAGGGAAGGCAGCTAGTCATCACCACCCACCGCCAACTCTTGGGCTACTCTTCTACCAACGAATAGTGAAATTGACCGTCACATTCTAACGCCCCCACGGCTGGGAGGGCGAGCATGTTTGGTGCGACGGGGATTCGAACCCGCGACCCTCGGATTACGAGTCGAACGACTTAACACACTTGGCCATGCCGGGCCATTGTGGGGGAGAGGAGCTTGGTGTACTCATGAAACGCTTATATACTTTTTTTAATTACTTGCTCTTTACAGAACCGGTTTTTTGGATCTTCTTATTTATACCTTAAAAATAGTATTATTTAAATATAAAACCCTGTTTAAAAATACTTTAATATGCATAAACTCACAATTTAAAATCATTGCAAACTGAATAATTATTGATTAACATAATAAAAATATAAATATATACATCATGTAATATGAAATCATTGTGAACTGCACATTTTTAAATATATTATCTATGCTTTACTTTATATTAATATGTTGAGGAATATGTATTGCAGAAACAGAAAATTTAGGGATAAAAAAGAAATGTAAATATATTACTTGAGAAGCTCTTATTAAGCCCAATACCAGTTAGTGCACATTTTAACAGTTGTCTCAACAAACAATTTGAACGTTTATCCTATTTGGTCATGTAGCAAAATGAAAATCGGACTACTTAAATATGCAAAGTATTTCACTAAAAATTTAAATACTACTTGAATAATAGTTGATATTAAATTGTAATATAAAGTAATATTTCTCTTCTGCTTTAAATTGTTATTTTATTGTACACAATACATCCAACAGTAAGATAAGTGTTTCATTAGATTTTATGTTGGATACATGACTGATAATATTTAACTTTGTAGTTTATTGTAAATTTAAGTGTGTTAAAAAGGGTTCATATTAACTTTGAAGTTGTCTATATCTTTATGATTTTAATCAGGGAATATACAATTTACTGCGACTTTAAATTGATATGCTATTTATTCTGAAGAAAAAAATATTAAACACAAGACACAATTTTATATTTAAATTGTATTGTTTCAAAAATGAAAAGAGGAGCTGAAAAGTGCTGAAAATTTCAAAAATTGGTTCTGTGCAGTGGAAATTACTGTGAAAAGACAATATACTGTAATAGTTAGAAAAAGAATAAAACAAGTTGTTGAATGAAATATTACATCCACAGAAAGTGATATTTCAATTTTCAAATTATTATTAATGTGTATATGTAAAATATATACTGGCCTTTAACCATCAGGTTGACTTACCGTTTAGCGGTTACATATATAGTGTGGTCTTCAAACAACAGGATGGAATGCTTTTGGGTATTTATATTAATACTAATAGAGTGAAGGAAATTAAAACAAAATCAAAAGGAAAGATTGCGTTAAAAACAGAAAATTTAAACCTCTGACTAATTATATTCACTTGTTATAACAAAAAACAAGCCGGAACAAAAATAAAAAATAAAAAAACGCTGCTCTAATTGAAAAGATCCCAGGGTATAAGCTGTAATGTTGGATATGAAATGTACCTTATGTTTTGGAGGCGACTGGGAAAGCAGGATTCACATTACGGTGGGGATATACTGTCTATCAGTCTGAACCTCAGTTCGCCAGTCTCACATAAAGAAATATAAATAGAAAATAAAACAAAGTAATAGAAATTAGGAAAGCGAAATGTGGGTACTCAAGCCCACAACGATTCACATCTATATTACCATTTACTGCCTGCAGACAGTTGTGGGAAGGTAACAGCTCTCCAAAGTAAAGAAGAAGAAAAGTTAAAAGTTAATTGAAAAATAAAAATAAGGTGCTACCATTTGGGTAGTTAAATGAACTTACCTCATGAAGTTAGCATTCCAGCCTCCATTATGGTAGAAAGGCACTAATTGGTAACACAGTAAACGAATTATACTAGTATGAAAGGTCCCATCCAGTTATATAAATTAACTGGTATAACTTCAAACCGTCACCCAGTAAGTCTTATGTAACTTTGATACTCTGAACAAGCTTTTATATGCGGTTAGGTGTATATTCGCACAAAGTAGTTCCTAGTTGTCAAACGACCTAGTTACAACTAAATATAGCTTGTACCCTGGGATTCTTTCAATTAATGCAGGAATTTTATATATTTGTTTCGGATTTTTTTGGTTACAACAAACTCATATATATATGTATAAATCTTATAGATATATATACAAATAAACTGTAATTCAAACTGTTTTCACTTGAGGATGACTATGTGTAAGGAAACACGTTTACAGTTTATCAAACTGTTCATTATTTATTGAACTCTTCTTTATTTAGCCGGTTTTGTAGCATCACAAGTTACTATTTAGTATAAAGGCAATATAAAATGTAAAACAACTAAATCCCTAAATTGATGTTAGATATACAAATATTGTTTTTAATAATACTTTTTTACTTTATGTGTTTTCAAAGTTTTGAGATTTTCTTCAAAAATACAGTTTATAAAAATATCTTATTTTAACGTTACAAATGAAAAATATCTAAAATATTCAAAAATTATATGAAATTTAAAATTTAATGATAAAAACTGCTATAACAAATTGCCTAAATTCTACAGACTACAGGTGTTTTAGTAAGTGTTAAAATTAAAAGAAGTGTGAAACGGTCAATAAAGAATTTCTCAAAAATTATTTTATTTCTTTATCATTATTATTAGAAAAGGGAAACTTTGGAAAAGATTACTGTTATAGAAATAAACATGTTCAATTATTGAGAGAAGACAACTTTTTTTTTATCTCTAGCTTTATGTGAAGTCTAAAATTATTGGTTTCTTCAAAAGTCAATGGGCCTGGCATGGCCTAGCGCGTTAAGGCGTGCGCTTCGTAATCTGAGGGTCGCGAGTTCGCGCCCGAGTCGCGCCAAACATGCTCGCCCTCCCAGCCGTGGGGGCGTTATAATGTAACGGTCAATCCCACTATTCGTTGGTAAAAGAGTAGCCCAAGAGTTGGCGGTGGGTGGTGATGACTAGCTGCCTTCCCTATAGTCTTACACTGCTAAATTAGGGACGGCTAGCACAGATAGCCCTTGAGTAGCTTTGTACGAAATTTCAAAACAAACAATCAAAAGTCAATACTTCACAAATAGAGCACCTTAAAATATAGATTAGACTCTTAGCATTACGATCATTCGAACCTTTTACTAAGTTCTGCCCTTCTGGCTTAACAATTAAATTTTTTACTTTAAGATATTTATTTGTACATATTAAATAACTTTTACTACTATATGGTATTAAATCATTCATTATTTATTTTATAATATTTTGAAAGGTTAAAAAGCTTTATAAATTTAAAGGTTACCTTTTCACCCAAATTATTTTACAATTTTTGAAATATTATTTAACCTCTTTTCTACCAGTTGGTAGTTTGTTTTTGAATAGAGTTTACATTAATAAATATCTCTGGATAATGAGTTGTGCCTAGTTGTATATCATCTTCATTATTAATCTTATACTTAATTCTCTCTTCTCCTTTTGATATTTTTACCCAATTATTTTTTTTCAGTTCTTTTAATTTGAGGTTTCTTACCTCTGTATTAGATATTGTCATATATAATCCTTGTGCCAGAGTAGCACGAACATTTAAATTTCTTGATTTGGAGGGACTGCTAAAAAATCTAACTACCTGTCTGAATTTCTTGGTTTACAATAAACCTAAATCGTAAGGTAATAATATTTTAGACCAATATAAGAATATTAAGAAATGATGTGATACTTTCTCTATACTCGTACGTAAATTTGATTGTCTCATTTAATCCACTTAAAATACAGAAGACACTTTTGTTCTAAATTCGTTTATACCAATCATTCAAAAACCTTATACATATTATATATACATATAATAGTTTAAAAAAGGATCAATCATTTTACTTTTCATATAACCCATTACTAGGGTTGTGTAGGTTGGATGGTGCATCTTTAGTGTCAGTATCAGTTCTGAATATTGGTGAAAGTTTTTCTGTAGATCTTTGCAAATAACTTTCTTATTAAAGCTCTTGTGCAATTTGTATAATTATAGAAATTAAACTCATTTGCTTTAAGTATGATATAAAATCATGTGAATTACTTTGGTATAAAACAACAACATGAAATGGCGCTAAAAGATTATTTTATTCTAGTTTCTTAGGTAAATAATTTACAAAATGTTCACTATCTGTCACATAACTGTATACGCTAGAAGCAAAAATTTTAAAATAATGCTCAATAAATTACTATACATATATAACTTTGTCGTTAACCAACAGGTTAGCACACCTTCAAGTAACTAAACTTAAATATGTATTTATCTATACAATTCAGCTTAAAAATAACTGTTTGACATAGCTTCGAATGACAATATGTTTATATATAAATATATAGCTTAGTTTTTAGTCAACAGGTAAGCCCATGCTATGGGTTCTAGCTATTTTCTTATATTATAAATGTACACTTTTTATTATTATTTAAATTAGCATCTGTTTTTAGCTAAGTATTATAATCAGCAAAACTGATCTAACTTTTAGGTTTCTTGTTGTCTTTATTTATCACAATAATTCTTAGATTAAACTAATATTACTTAAAAATATTCAAGCGATTGACAATCGATCGAATTAACGTCCTCAAATACCCTGATCATCATTTATATTTAATTATACTATTTTTCTGATGATATGATTATTATAAGCATGTATTTTGTAAAAGCGGAAAATCATCACTTTAAGAGTGTTATAGTTTTAAAACTTAAAATATATATAATAATTTACAACAAACGTTTTATTTTGAAATCATATCATTTTGTTAATAAAAAGTTTTAAAATTCATTGATGTAAAGCTTCGGATGTTGTAAAAGTCCGTCACCAATGATGGGAAACCACTGGGAACCAGTATTATTCCGAATAAAAATGGCAACACACAAAATAAATAAATAAGTAAAACAATCTCTTTTCCCACAGAGATGCTACATACTGCTCCTAAATCCACTACGTACAATTGAACAAACACGCTACACATTGGCGACTTTGGATAAAAGATTAAGACACACGATTACCTAGTTACTGCATACACCTCTGTTTTTCTTCCGAGGTAAAGTCCACCTCTTCCATGCAGATAATTGGCATCTTCAGTCTATTTAAACAAAGGCGTTCTCGTAATGTTACCCAAGCATGGATTTGCATTAATTTTCGATTTATTTTTCACAGGCGTTGATAGGGTGCAAATGCACCTTCGTGTCTTCGATCACGGCAGCCTTTCTGGCTTTCTTATTCGGATCCTACCTAGCTTGTTGTCATAATGATGTGAATGATATGATGTTACATACATAACACCATGCCTGATCTGGTTCTGAGAACTCTCTCTTTTAAAGGCTTTATAAAGCAGAAAAGGTACAGAAATTTAGGAGCTATTTACGCGTATGTTAACGATTAAATTCAATTAAAATGATAATAAATTATCAAAAGACCAAGTGTCATAGGAAAAAGTGGTGTTGGATTTGTGTAACTCACGAAATTTGGTGAAATAAAGTATGACTGACACTTGGTTTTTATAAATATTGATACAGACATACGTACACATGTATTAAATAATAATTTAGAAATTCACTTCATGTATAATATCGTTTTATCAAACAAATAAAAAAATAGAAGTTACAAGATTATCAATAGTATTTATCTGATTTACCCTTAGAAATATCTAAGTCAGAAACACCGTTACACACTGTATTAACGAGATTCGAAATTGATTCCTGTGAGATTGTACACCACTCTTGGGGCCGATATACGTTTTTGTTTGGAACGTTTTAAGGGACCAGAGCTTATCCTTGGTTTACTCCAAAGTCAAACTTGGACCACTCATAGCATACTTCATAAGATTCATATCTAGCAACAAGACTGGATACGAGATAGTAAAAATGTTCCGATGTTCTAGCCATTATTTTATGACTCAGACTGATTGACTTAGAGACCCATTTCGTATGCAAATGGTGCCTTGTTTGATAAGTGGAACACTGTTGTAGAAATGTGGAAATCTCTGCTCGAAATTATTAAGGTATGAAGCAAATCTAATCGTCAATGTTGAAAGCGCTTCTGATGCCCTTTTGTTGTCATCGCTTTATACTCGAACATTGCTTTTTCTTCAAGATTATATTTATTTTTATCTGAAACTGACTCATACAGTTTAAAAACATAACTAATTTCTGTTTATTACTTTATTCAATGTCAAACGAGAAATTAGGTTAATTACTTTCTTCTTTCGCCTCTCTCTATCTCTTAGTTTATTCTTTCGCTGTGAGATCTGTTAAAATATTTTCAATTAAATTCCTGGCTTTTATATCACTTTCTCTAATACTAAAACCGATTGGGTCTCTTTCTTTTTACCATGTACACCTGTTGTGATAATAACATTTCTTTATCATATAGGATTTTGTTGTCTCCATAAGGTTGAAAAAGAAAAGAAGTCATGTTCTCTAATTTTATAATGACTTAATGTAATCCCTTAATCCATTAAGAACTGACCAAAACCTGACCGCCTTCTCATCTCTTTGAATACCAACTGATGTTCCTTACACTTAACGTCTTAACAAAGCTCCCTTTCATAGATTCAACAACGCTGATTATATTCAATATTAGTTGTGTTTTTCTTCAATCTCGATGTTATTACAGGCCCCAAATTTCCACAGTATCTAACAATCTTGTACAAGTTACTTTGCCATTCACAGTCTTTTTCCTCACTGATAATTTTAGATTCTTTACATATATCATATATTCAATGACTTTGTCTAGATATTTTACTCTTACACAGTTTCATAAAGATACTCTGTAAAGGTTAAAATGTTTTGTCTTTGTTTACGAACATTACAAAATGCTCATAGTCTTTTGTATAACTAAATGCATAAACAAATAATGGAAAAATGTCCTTCATATTCTCCATTCTACCATTAATTTTCGGGGTCCGAACCAGTAAGTTTACCAATCCTTAGTTTTACATTCATTTCTATAACCAAACATTCCCAAGCAACATCAGTTTGACCCTAATTGTAGAAAATTTAAATTTCTTATTTCAATATATAATATATACTAATTTTAGATAGAGCGTGACTTTACTAGCTCAAGAGCGAGATGGCGTCTCCATTTCGATGGTTGCTCTCTGTTCAATAACATAGTGTAAAATCAAACTCCTGTAATAACAGACTCCATTAAAGCAGTTTTCTGTTCAGCTCTTGAGTCTGTGAAGATTAAAAGCTCGTGGTATATTTCCAGAACGAATGCTTTACCTAAGAGAGAAAGTCTTAATTTGTCAAAATCCCACACAATTGCTAAGCACTCCCTTTGAGTGGCAGCTACAGTTTCTTCTGGCACTTTTAATGTATTTCAGCTTAAATACAAGAGTGTTTGTTTCATGACATTGTCATCCATCTGACTCAAATGTAGCTATTTTATCAGCAGTTAAAATCCATTATTATTCATATTGTTTACTTGTTTTATTTTTTCACTAACTTCTATCCTTGTTTCATAATTTTTCCTAATCTCATTTGTTATCTGGCTACTTTTGGTATGTCTTCTTACTGCTACTGATGTATTTAGCATCCTTACTGCTTCTAAATAATTACCAAGCAAAACTAGATATGGAAGACCATATGCTTTTTCTACCAATGTTTCACATTTGATAAGTTGACATTTTAATCTGATTTAGCTAGTGGTGCATTATGCCAAGCCTTTTCTGTTAAGTTAAATTCAAACTAATATCCCACCTATGAGTTGACAATCTTTTACCAACTCTTTTCTTACCAAAGATCTTCAACTACCAGTATCTATTAATGTACTTACAATTTGACCATTTATTGCCATTTCTTCTAAATATTTATTGGAATTTTCTTCATGTGCTCAGTAAAACACATTAAAGTATCTCTTATTTCCAATATTTTTTATTCTTCCTACAGAATTTCACTATATGTCTAGCTTGGTCACATGTAAAAAAATTTGCCGAATGTTTGTAATTTCTATCCTTATTTAGAAAATCACTTTGCAAAAACGTTTTCTTTGCTATTCTCGGTAAACGCTACCTCAACTTTATTTGTTTGTGATAAGTTGTTCTATTAGCTTAATTTCCACCTACTGCAAATCGAGTATGTTTCTTTGTCACAGGGCCCGGCATGTCCAAGCGTGTTAAGGCGTGCGACTCGTAATCTGAGGGTCGCGGGTTCACATTCCCGTCGCGCCAAACATGCTCGCCCATTCAGCCGTGGGGGCGTTATAATGCGACGGTCAATCCCACTATTCGTTGGTAAAAGAGTAGCCCAAGAGTTGGCGGTGGGTGGTGATGAATAGCTGCCTTCCCTCTAGTCGTACACTGCTAAATTAGAGACGGCTAGCGCAGATAGCCCTCGAGTAGCTATGTGCGAAATTCAAAAAAACAAACAAAGAAACAAACTTCTTTGTCACTATATATCTATCTGCTAACGATACATTTCAAAGTGCGTTTGCTGACTTCCTATCTTTTAACCCTATAACTGACTGCGTCTGCAATTTTGCCAAAATTTGCTCTTACAACATCTGAGTTATAATCTTGTTAGTGTCTCCAATACAGTTAGTTTTCTCAGTTCATTTACCTAACAAGTCATGCAACGTTGTTTCATAGTTTTTAAATGTCTTATTGGATGTTTTCTCTATCTGAATTTCATAATTTTATCCGAACTTAACACACACATATCTCTAAAACAGTTGATTTAACTTCATAACTAGTCTGTTATTCTTGGTTGCTGACACCTTTTTTTAAGTAATTTTTCAAAATTACAGAAAATACATCTACATCACACTCGCAAAACCTAGACAACTACACAGGAGCGTTTCTTTTCTTTATGCCTGTCCTATCGTCAGAATAACTCTGATTTCCACAAACCATTAAATCAGATTTTTTTCTGTTTATACCTATCTTTTACCTCTATGTCATTATGATGTTTCTGAGCTTCTATTTCCAAGCATTTATTTTCAGCTTTTAAGTGTTTCACTTCTAATTGTTCTCACTAAAATATGAATTTTAAGAAAAATATTAATAAAATAAAGTTATGAATGCCAATTAAATAATACTTTGGATATTTTAATAATTTAAGAAAAAATTTAAATGTCGATGTGAGATTTGTTGTCTGGAGAACTGGAGGTAATGACATGATTTATACTGTTATATACGATGTTATAAGTGATATCTCATTATGGTACCTCATTTAAACTCTATCTTGAGCAAAAAGATGAATATCGTAGTTTTGCTCTATATTACAAACCGGTGTTGACATTTACTGGAAAGTGTGAGCGTTATTAAAATTAGTATTAAAAATGGAGTGGTCAATGCATATATTGTCAGCATTACAAATAACAAAATTAAAAACACTTACGTTATTCCCCAATTTCAAGATAAGGAAAATAATCAAGAACTATCACTTTAGATAATCTTGATATATTAAGAACGTGGGTTAGAATTTATAACCTACTTGAGAATACAATACCATGTTCACAAATAGAGAATTAGAGTATTCCACATATTACTGAGATTTGTCAGCAGTCGGGTTAGTTTATAGCAAGACAGAAACTGGATATGTAGTTAGCTTTACCAGTTACGGAATATTGCATGCAATAATTCGTTTTGACGTTTCCAAGAACGTTTTCCATAATAATATAACGAATTTGAAGACTAAGATATATTGGAAAGATAAACATAGCTCAACAAAGCCACGTAATTTTTATTATTTACAACGAATGTTAAATGTTTATAGTAAAAGTTTTGAAGCTATGAAAACTCGTTAATAATAACAAGAAAGGAGATTTTGGTTTACGTATTGTAATCTATATTAAGAAGCATCTCATGGTCCTACGGGTCCGCCCACGTAGCAACGGTTTTAAATTAATTGGTGGTATGAATTGTAGTATTGAAAATAAAGAACTAGAGAATTTTGAAGCAACTGATAATAATGGTGCCACTAACTTGTTAATTGTTAATGGAAGAGTACGTTCATAGTAAAACCAAATTAGATGACAACCCCCTAAATAATATTCTTAACAGAAATAAAACAGTTTGGAAGTTGTTAATTATTTTCATTATTCAATGATACGTTTGATACACATAATGAAAATGTAAAAAAAAAATATAAAAGAACTAATAGAAGAAAACTATGTGGATAAATTAAAAACTTGTACTAGTGAAATAGAAAAAAATGTAATTGAGTCAATAAACAATATTAATTTAATATTAATACTTTACTACTGTAAATACGAGAAAATTGTAATATTTGAAAAACTAATTTATTAATGAAAATATTACAGAACAAAATTTAATTGATCCTTTTGCATAAAAGATGCTATCACTACTAAATTGTACTTGGATTTATAAAGATATAACGTAATTCGAAAGTTTGAATTGGTTGCTCTTAAAAATTTAGTGATTATTAGTGATGTAATAATTAAAGATATATTTTATTATTTAAGTTTCTAAGTGGCTTTGTTTGTTTGTTTAGAAGTAAGCACAATGCTATATGTGCTCTGTCACGGGTATTGAAACTCGGTTTTAGCGATGTGAATCCGCAGACATGCCTTTGTGTCACTGGGGGCCGTTTCTAAGTGAGCCGTTTAAAGGGTCGAGCCTATTACTGACTCCTTGTATTTTTTAAACATTTTACATTTTTGTGTCATTCCGCATCCAGCAAGCACAAAAACCGGATGCTATCCTAGTGGAGAAGAAACTGCAAGCTCCTGCTAGGAAGGCAACATTTGAGACTTGTTGTTCACAAAATCAAACTTCAATTATTTTCATTTAATATACTTTTAACAATTTTGAACTATTTTGGGATGATTTTTGTCTATTTTTGATATTTCGGGACCATTTTTGTTATGATTTTTTACACTTTCCACTTCCTGAAGTTGGTGACTTAAAATGGTTCCTATTCTACTTACTATATTCACACTTTACTTTTCCTTCAACTTCATTCAGGTTGTATTTACATTTTTTTTTATCAAGAATTAGCTTTTTAAACATAAATAATTTCTGTTTACTATACTATACAAAATACCATATAATAAATTAGGTTTATTTCATTAATGACAACATTTTTCTTTCTTCCTTGACCTCTGTCTTGGTTTATTACTTTTCCTTCAACTTTATTCAGGTTGTATTTACATTTTTTTTATCAAGAATTAGCTTTTTAAACATAAATAATTTCTGTTTACTATACTATACAAAATACCATATAATAAATTAGGTTTATTTCATTAATGACAACATTTTTCTTTCTTCCTTGACCTCTGTCTTGGTTTATTTCTTCGTTTAAATATCTTCCAGTTTCTTTTTCTTGAACACACGTACAATCTTCACAGAAATTTTGTTTAAAATCTAACATACCAAGAAGAGGCCTGAGAGATATGCAGGGACGCTCAGATATTTAATTTTTCTTCACCCTGCTACCGAATATGATGAATGTTAAAGTAGTAGACGAGGGTTGGTCAAGTTGCCCATATTTTATATACTAGAAGTGTAGCGCTAACGCAGGACTTCAAAACTTCAGGAAAAGCCATAAAGGTTGCCAGCTAAAAACAGGATGAACGAAAGAGGAAAAAGAGGTTGTATTTTTGAAGTTTCATATAAGCTGTACTCTAGAACATGGGACGCATGACTATACCAAAGCTGTAACGAAAGATAGTTATTACATAAAATTAAAGCTACAGTTATGATTAGTTTGGTTTCGAAAACTACGAAAAATAGGTTGAATTGAGCTTCGCACTAGGATTAAGTTCCGTGAATTATTATTCACGTTTAACGTTTAAATGCATTACTCTTTTAGGTGTACGGTAAGATTTAAAGGCTTATTTCTTTTTGATTTGTGATTTAATATTTTGACTTGCGCGGACCTTTTCAGGGCTACGATCAAAAGTTCCAAAGTTCTTCGAAAATTGTGCTGGTGGGAAAAAAAAACAGGAGTAGTTTTAGAACACTAATTTTTATAACCAGGTTACCGAAAAAGAATAGCTATAACATGTTTGAAAAAACGTGGAAGAAAACAAAAGCATCAGGATCAGTAAATAAGGTGTATTGGATGTTTTAAAGAAAAGGCTTGAAGGATAAAAAGACGATAAAAGGCTCGGAAAACCTGATTATAGTCCTCTACGTAATTCATGTTCTCTTTGGCAGTAAAAGGTAGGACGGAACAAAAAGATATAGTTAAACTTTATGGCTACTTGACTCTCATAGGGCGATTGGAACTGTACGAACGCAGAAATCTACGAAAGTGGTCGGTGGGTTGTTCCTCCGTCTAGATTCGCCTGACCTGTTTGACAATTCGGGTTTAGATCTCTCGACTGAATGTTTGGAAGCTGCCGATCGAACTCAAGGCATTGGACTTGGTAGTATGTGTTGATTGAGTTTCAAGCGTATTTTGCTCGGATCGAAAGATTTGTGAACACTTGTCTGAAAACTCAGATGACTTATATGGTTGCTCCTTTACTGACGAAAAATTCGGCTTTCTGCTTGTTGGAATATTCTTGAAACATTGCAGATGTGGCTTGGGTGTAGATGAAAGATAATTTTAGGATTGTTTCCAAACGTTTACTGGCTCGTGTAAAAAGGATGAGAGGCCTGGCTGGAGGTTTTGTGGAGGTTGCTGTTGTTGTGGAATGTCGTGTCGGTCTTTCAGCTCTAAAGTTAGAAAAAAAGAAAAAGAAACCATCAGTTAATAAATGCCTTGCTGTACTTTTGGAAATGGTGGCTATTTTGATTTAGTCGTTTGGTTATCTCGTGGTTCTGGAGCTAGTGTAGTGATTGATTCTGTAGTATAATATATACATATTCAGTGGAAATCGACTGGTTGAAGCCTCTAAGGAAAACATAGAAAAAATTGCATTAGTCCTGAGTGGATTACAGGCAACTGAAGGGGTTAAGTTCCATGGAGAAAATAGATCGGTCATGTTTTCAGGTGTAAGGAGTTGAACAAACATTCTGTCCTTTTGTGGAAGTATTATATTCATAGGATCGATAGGGGCGTTGAGCTATTGCTTTCTTAGGAAGGCGTTATTCAAGAGAGACTGGAGATTGTCTTCTCACAGGAAGGATATTAACTTTATTTAGGAATGCTGAGAAAGACGTCTTTGGGTTTAACGACTGGTTTCTTTTTTTCTTTTCTGTCAAACCCCATTCCTTTATATCCACGCCGAATAATTCTCTTTCTTTTTGACTGTGAACACTTGTATTGACAATAACATTTCATTCTATTGAATAAGAAAGGTGGCTACTTCCTCTAATGATTTCTTAATGACTTAGAGTGCTGTAATCCTTCAATCTTTTAGGGATTTACCAAAAGTAGGACCGCTTTCTCGCTCCCCTAAACTTAAACCAATGTTTTTGCATTAATTTCATAACAATCACTTTGCATACTACCAGGTGCGGTCGTCAAGCTGTCTGGACAAACAGTACCCTGCATCATAATAGAAAAAACATTGTATTCTCTGGTAGTTTGTAAACGACAAAAAAAGCGTTTTAGAGGATAGTTACCAAGCTTAAGAGTATCCACTTCCCGAGAACTGTACAGATACGTATTCTTCAGAAAAAAATTTACAGTGTCCTTAAAGGCAGGAAGGTATCATAACGATTGTGGGGCCTAATGTTGTTGATATACAGTAATGACTGAAGTGTGGCTTGGTTTCGTTTTATTACTTTGTAGTTGTAGCTTTGCTATGAAAATATCTTCTGACTGTATTGGGACACACCTGAATGTGTTCTGTAAACATTACTGTGCCCTATTCACACTTCTCTTCGCAACACAAAGTGTTCGTTCTGTTGTTTTTAGGTGCTCGTTTCACACAGAAGCTGTTCTTTTCCGACATATATTATCGTCAAAAACTGGACTGTGGTGATGCAAACAACATGATTATTTCACGTCGACTTGTTAGGTTATGGTTATTTCCAGAGATTCTTTCCTTCTTGTTTGACTGCTTGCAATCTGTGGTGTTGATCGAGATATATTTGTATTTATATGTTAGGATTAATTCCATATGACATCATAGAGATGGTCTATTAGTACTCTCAATGATATCAATTTAATTCACTGGTCGGTTGTATATATGATAGTAACTGTGCTGGCGTATGGTTGTCAATTTTGCAGTCATTAAGTTCTATATGATTTGCTATTGCTATTTACCGAACTTTTTGGTAACTAAGTTAGTTTGATTTAATTGTTGATATAATAGCTGGCATGAATTAATGGACTAGAGAAGACCAATTTCCTGTTATTTTCAGTTTGCCCAGCTCACACTTTTCACTTAACAGTTTAACTATTAAGGTGCTTTATATGAATGAGATGTAAGTACCATTTTCATAAATACTTTTAGAAAAAAAAAATCTAATGATGTACTTCCATAAGCTTATTCACTAACTATAACCAACAATACCAAAGAAGACGATTTTACAGCGGTATGTCTACGGATTTACAACGCTAAAATCAGGGATTTTATTCCCATCGGTGGGCTCAGCAGATAGCCCGATGTATCTTTGCTATAAGAAAGCACAAACACATACACAAAACTGATCCCCGGGGTCTCTGATTTGGTCGTTTAGTCTATGTACTACATAAGAATGAACATACGAAACACAGTAGAGATATTTTTAAGCGTGGAAATCATAATGTGCTAGATAAACGTTTCATTCAGCTAGTGAATAGAATATCGTAAGTCGTACGAAAATGTAAATAACTGAGATATCTTGAGTCACATGAAAACGGAGATAATTTATAACTGGGATATAAAGTCAGTCACACTCTGTTTTTAGTAAATATAATGAGAGAAAGAAGTTTCACACGAAGAAAGACTTTTCATGCTGCACAAAACCTGAGAACTTGTATGACAGAACCTGAAACGTTCTCAAGCTATACGACAGAACATGAAGCGTTTTCAAGCTATACAATAACCTAAGACGAAGCGTTTCCACATTTTAACAAAATTGTGCAACAGTCTTTGGCCAACAGCACACTGAGTTAATAAAAATTTAATGCGAAACGGAATGCTTATTTTCGGAAGGGATTACACATCAGTCAATAATCTTTGTGTAATATTTTATGGGATAAAGAATATTCTTATAAAATATTTAAATGTTTTTTTTTATAAAGAAGACGACGTAATGTAATTGCTTTACACGACATGAGATACATAGAACGGAAGACGTTAAGCAAATCTTTGTGATAAGCTTATACAGTTACAGATAAGCATTCTCCTAACCTACATACGAAAATGTTGTTTACACTACTGACAAATTCATAGAACCACAGTGTTATATGAATGTTATCCTAAAAGAGCAATGAAAACATTGAATATACTTATTTGATAAACTTATATAACCACTGTGTTAAATAAACTCACTTCTAAAACACGTAAGAAGAGAATAATCAGACCTACATGATAAGCTTATAGAACTGCAGCATTAGACATACATTCCTCTCAAAGACTTACAAAAAAAGTTGGTTATACTTACATGATACACTTAAAAAAATGCAACGTTAAATGAGCATTTTCCAAAAAGTAATATTGAAATGTAAACCATACCTGTCTAGTAAGCATATAGAATTTCAGTGTTGTAAACAACTCTCCTAAAACAACAGAACAAGTATTGTTTATATCCACTTCATTGGCTTAAAGAATTACTGTACCAGACAAACATATTTATAAATGGCTAATGAAGATGCTGATTACACCTACTTTATAAGTTTATAAGCCCGCAGCGTTAAATAAATATTTTTCAAAAAGGCTTATGGTGTTTATAACTACTTCATAATACTATAGAACTAAAAGCTTAGATAAATGCTATCATAAAACTTATGAAAACGTAAGATATACCTACTTGATTAGCTTATAGATAGATATTTTCCTAAAAGACTTATGAACATTTTGTTTATACCTTATTAAACTACAGCGTTAGATAAACATTCTCCTAAAATGTTGGTTTTGCGTTTTTGATGGCCTTACGAAACTACAGGCTCATAAAAATGTTTGATTACATCTACATGATAAACGTATAGAATAATAGCTTTAAATAATCTTATTTAGATAAATTAGGATACATATGATGTTGAACATACAATCAATGTGATGTAAAATGATGGGATTTTTAAAAACTTATAAACCCTATGTGTTTACTAGTGAAGTGCGTATATACTCATACAGTTTTAACACGCTTGGAGAATGCCTTTTTGCAAACAAACAGTGATATCTGCTAGTTAAGATATACAGCAGACAATATTTGTTATACATGAACCTAGATGCATGAATATCAAGTGACTTCAGACGTATGAATGAAAAACGGTATTTTATGGGCAGTGTCAGACTTTAGGGGAACAAAGTAAATAATAAAAATGAGCACCAAAACAATCATTCTAAATTTGAAATCAGTAATTAATATTCATACAAGTTTTCCGTTCTGACTTAGTATGAAATATTCTATTATTTGCGTAGCTTTGTTGTAAGCGATATTTTCGGCCGTTATCCAAATAATATCTGATTAGGTTTGGTCAACTAAAGATATAAGGATAATCTTAAATCTATGTATTAACCTAATATAGCAAAGTAATCTGCACAATTAAAATATATACGAGTTATTAAAAATAATTAAAATATATTTGTTTTGAGTTTCGCGCAAAGCTACATGAGGTCTATTTGCCCTATCCGTCCCTAATTTTGCAATGTAAGGCTTGAGGAAAAGGCAATTGCTTACCACCATCCATCGCCAAATCTTGGGCTACTCTTTTACCAAAGAATAGTAGGATTGGCCGTCACATTATAGTGCCCCCACGGCTGAAGAAACGAGCTTGTTTGGTTTGACGGGGATTCAAACCTGCAAACCTTAGATTACCAGTCGAGTACATTATCCACTTGGCCATCACGGGCGTTTAAAATATATATATATATATATATTTAAAACGCGTTAAACAAAGCAGCTTTGAGTAAATAATATGGAACAACGTACACCCTTGGGCAAATTAATTGAAACAAGACGGAAAATTACGATTTTTTCAATTTTTTGCGTTTTATTTCTAAGAATTCAAAAATTACTCACAAATTAATACATGATATGACCGCCTTTATTTTTCAGAAGATCATTAATCTGCTTTGGCATCGAGTCCACGAGTTGACTGCAAATTTTACAAATTTTTGGATCGTGGTACCACACCTCAATTATGGCATCAATTAGCTTATTTTTTGCAGTACAGTCTTTTCCCCGAAGTCTTTCTTTACAAATCGCCAAAAGATTTTCAATAGGATTTAAGTCCGGAGAGTTTCCAGGCCAGTCCAGCACTTTTATTCACGTTGTAGTCATAAAATTCCTCACAAGTTTCGATGTGTGGCACGGAATCAGATCTTGCTGAAAAATGCCAGATCCATCTGGAAATCTCTTTTTCAATTCTGAACGACTCTTCTCTGCAAAACTTCGATGTACTGTGGTCCTTGCATATTACCTTCTACGATATGTAAGCCTCCGACGCCATAGTAGCTGAAAAAGCCCCAAAACTTCTTCTTCAAGGGATGTTTTACGAACTGATTGATGTGAGATTTTTGAAATTTCTCACCTGAAGACCTGCGAACATGCAGATTTCTTTGACCCTGTACGAAGAAATGAGTCTCGTCACTGAATAACACCTTTCTCCATTGTTTTTGCGTCCAGTTCTTGTATTTCAGACCCCATTGATACCGTTTTTCTTCATTGAGTTGGTAAGAAGTTGTTTTTTGACAGGTATCCTTGCCCTTCTAAGGCAATTTCGAATGAAGTAATATTCCTCAAAATTTCGTTATATATCCCAAAATAGATCAACCGTACTGCAAAACACAGCTAATGACGCCGTCTGTGTGAAAATATAACCATTAGAGGACATCAGCGGGTCCAGCGAGCCTACACCGGCCGCCATGGTGAAAATATTGTAAAATGACCATTTGTTTCAATTAATTTGCACAAGGGTGTATATACATAACTGAATTAAAAAATAAAAAAGAGAAATAAAACGTGAAAAGAATTTACCCTGTAAAGTTGTTAGAATAGCGAGATGATAACCACGTATACGCATTTCCTAGTGGAACATAATACATAAGATATTTAAGTCTAAAAAAAAACCAATTCCACTCATTATTTATAGCTTACGTTCTCAGCAAACTGCTATATACAAAGTATATAGTTCGTAGTTATCATGATTAAGACATCATTTAGTTAGTTTGCGACCTTAAATGTTTACGATATTTCCGGCTGTAAGCCCAAAATATCACAGGAGGTTTGGCGAGCTTAGGAGATATCGGTTAACCATACATCTTTCTGCTAGGCTCACAATGTAAAACAATCTCTGTTATAAAAGTATAATAACAAAAACATTCAAAATATTTAAAATTGATCAATTCAATACTCTAATCAATATACACTCTAAGTGAAAGTCCCATTAGAGACTTAAGGTATATCTTACAAACAGAACATGTAAGTTGGCATCAACTACTGTCGAAGATTTCATGCTCGTCCAAGAATGTAATATTAATATAACCTTCTCTAGGCAAAACTTTGCACAACACTCTCTAACAATAAATAATTGCCAATGAAACAACTCTAACAGTTTAACTTTAAAATAGCTAGACATCTGAGTTAAATTACTAGGACGTGTGTTACGTTTTAACTTTTGAATAGCAAGATACTTGGTTGCTTGCTCGGAATTAAGAACAAAACTACATGATGGGCTATCTGTGCTATGCATACCACAGTTTCTAGTGATGTGAATCCGAATACACTGGAGGGTGGGGTGGGCATCGAGATAAGTACTGTAAATACAAATGTTTAAAAAGATACAAAATAATAAAAAAATGAATTAACTAAATACTTAAATTGTACAACATATAGTTACAATACTGATATTCTTGCAGAAAATTAATCTGGTTGAACATACAATACATAGCATTTGATTACTAATTTATATATTAATTTCTAAAATTTGCAATGTTTTATTGAGTGACAATGACAGTATCTATTCGAAATAAAAGAACTACGTAACATAAGATAACAAAATTAAGTATCCATTACTAGATTTCACATTCCATTGATAAATAATAAAACAACAAAAAGGTGACTCATATTTGAACTGTGACCACTTGACAATAGCTACCTTATATTTGAACTGTGACCACTTGACAATAGCTACCTTATATTTGAACTGTGACCACTTGACAATAGCTACCTTATTTTCAGATTCTTCTTGGAATTTTGCAGTGAATTGGTATAACATTAGCTAACTGGTTTTTGTATTATTTTGGAAAGCGTACACTGAGCTTATGGGTGAGAATGATTAGCTTTAATCTCTTAACATTAAATGAATGATGTTGGTATTCTATTTCAATTTTCAACTGAATATTTGTTGATATTAGTTTTTCAATTTTGTACTATACTCATAGACGCTGATGTTGATTACAGCTAATCTAGTTCTATTATATTGATAGAATATTTTATCATGGCATAATGCCGACAGCAAGTCTAGTTGAATAGATATTATCATTCGTTCGCTAAGTGACTTAAATATCAATTTCCGAATTATACAATGAAGTAATGGATGATGATAATAACAACTAACACAGTTAAGAACGATAGATTTGTGTTCCGTTTGAAGTTTCACAGTGAATAGACTTCCTGACGGCAGTTAGCTCTTCCACGCCTGGATAAGTGCATCCTGCCTCGTGGCTCGTGGGAACATTTTTGTTGAATTTTACAAAACATCTATACCAAATACACTTACATTATTTTCCCACAAATTCATAAAACAGAAAAAAAACAATCAATGAAAACTTGAGATTTTAAATTTATTTGATAAAAGTTGTATTTTCTTAGATATAAGCTAAAATACTATTGTTATTACATAAATTTCAAATATGAAGTTTTTAATTTTTTATTTTATGAAATGCTAACGTTGTTGTGTTGATATCACTATGCTCTGAACAAAAAATTTTCCTGAGCATAAAATGACAGTTCTCGTCATCTAGAAGGAAAGGTTGTAATCCTTTGAACAAAATAGTGCTAATTTGTTGTTGTAACTTAAATAAATCTATAGTTTGATTAATATTTAGTCAGTCACTGTTTCCCTTTATCTGTTGTCATGGTGTGATGTAACTGCCTATATCTCAGCTTTGACAGTTCTTAAGTTATTAACCTAAACACGTCATTAGTTATTTTGAACAGTAAAAACTGATCATAATTTTGTTTTGTTGAGCTTTGAGCCTGGCCTGGCCTAGCGCGTTAAGGCGTGAGCTTCGTAATGTGAGGGTCGCTGGTTCGCGCCCGAGTCGCGCCAAACATGTTCGCCCTCCCAGCCGTCGGGGTGTTATAAAGTGACGTTCAATATCACTTTTCGTTGGTAAAAGAGTAGCCCAAGAGTTGGCGGTGGGTGGTGATGAATAGCTGCCTTCTCTCTAGTCTTACATTGCTAAATTAGGGACGGCTAGCACAGATAGCACTCGAGTAGCTTTGTGCGAAATTCCAAAGAAAACAAAAAACGTTTTGTTGAGATTTGTTTACATTTTCGAACAAACTAATAAACACTCAACTTGGTAACACTGTGTCTAAAGAATATATTTTTGCTAAATGTTTCCGCCACAATTAGTGCTGAATTTTTAAAACATAAATTACAATTTTATATTTCATTTCAAACATGTTGGAAAAATATTTATTCGCGAAACATGAATTAGGCCTAATTAACCAATTTTGCGCTCGACCATATGAAGTTTCGTTTCGACGACAAAACAGTTATATTTATCCTTGTTTTCATTGGACCATATCGACTTAAATAACTGTTTTATTAGAAAAATAAAATCGAGGAAAAGAAATGTAAAACAAAGTACTTAAATGAATATAAAAGGCATTAACATCTATTAAAGTTCAAAGTTCATTATTATTTTAGTGCGGAAAATAAATGTTTTTTACGGTACTCTGCTATCCATTGCAAAAACAGTGAAAAAAAATAAAAATAGCAATTCTAGTTTTTTTAAATGAAAACTTTATCAGATTTTAGGATAAAAATTAATAATCAACATTATATTGTGCTTGTTATGAGAAACTTTAAAATTTGCGAATTTCATTAAACTTACGTTATGCAAAAGTTAAGTTGATTAAAGAAACAAACCTCAAGAAGGGGTAAATTTTGTTATACCTTGATGGAGGAGCATGTAAAAAATTTGTAATTATAGGCTGGTTATGAGGAACTTATACAAGTGTTGGTATTTGTCCTGTACTTTAGGAAGAATTTGTAACGAATGAGATTTAAAAGAACAAATGCAATTCCGTCATCTTTATTTAATAAAATGACGACATTAGTTGCGTTTTACGTTTGCAGCTGCTGCGTGTTACTATGGTAGAGTTGAGGGAGAGAAATCAGATGTGTGCGTGTTTTTTGTATAGCAAAGCCACATCGGACTATCCGCTGTATCCACCGAAGCGAGTTCAACCCCTGATGTTAGCGTTGTAACTCCAAAGACTTACCGCTATCCCACTTGGAGACGAGAGACATCAGGTTGCGACAATGAAATGGGTTTGAATTTTAGTTTTTTTTTGTCTCCTCAGTATAAACATTTGGCAACTAAAACTGTAAGATATCGCTTGTTGGTTTTGTTTTTTTTGTGTATGTTGGTAAAACAAATATTTTCATTCATTCATTCATGTAATGTTTCTAACACATATATTTCTATGTCTAAATTAAGTGTTCGACTGCTAACAAACACACTATCCTTAGATTTACAGCATATTAAATGTTGTGGCATCATCACAGGTTTAAACTGAAACCACAAATTTGGATTACAAATATCGATGATACCTTTATGACATGCCGACATGGTAAGAAGTTCCATTAACTCTGCTTATAAGGTAAAAGAACATCTTAGTTACATTTCTTTTTAGATTATTAGTATAGAGAGACCTAGTTTGTCTAGTATTTAACGTATCACTATTGTTGGAAGGCAGTGTTGATAATTATCCAGATTTGTAAGTCATTTATCGTTTTTATTTTGCTTTCATTCACTAACTATAACTTTGATCAATAAATTTATCAATGTAAAATAAATACATTGTGTTTTCCTATGCTAGAGTTATGTGCACAAGAGTTAAACAGGCATTTGATAAGTTCTTTGTAAATCATTAATAGACTGTTTAAGGTAAGTTTCTGTTTGCAATCAAGTTTTAGATTCATACATATTTATAGGATAGTTTAGAAATTTATAAATATCCTGATGAAAAACACTGAAGATAAACTACTAAAAGTGGATTGTATTTTCCTTATGTAATTGGTATATCTTGTACAGTTTTTAATGATACTTAAAGAAACAATATTATTACTCTGTATATATAAACTCATAAATAAAATTTAGGATAAAGTGGATAGAATGAAAAGAAAAGCAGGTATTTATAAATCACTTTGTGAATGTAGAAGTACATGCATAGGTCAGACTAAAAGGAATCTGAAATATAGAGTGAATGAGTATATGCAAGATGTTGAAAATAGGAAAACAAATATTTAACCACTAGATAAACGTCACAGTATAACACACCAAACGATCCAATAGGAAGAGATTATGTAATTAGCTGAATATAAAAATTAGGGTACCAGAAATATTCGAGACTTATTGGAGATGATTAAATGAAAAAAAAAAGAATGTAGTAAAGAAGGAGAAGAGTTTGTTTGTTTTTGAATTTCGTACAAAACTACTCGAGGGCTATCTGCGCTAGCCGTCCCTAATTTAGCAGTGTAAGACTAGAGGGAAGGCAGCTAGTCATCAACACCCACCGCCAACTCTTGGGCTACTCTTTTACCAACGAATAGTGGGATTGACTGTTACATTATAACGCCCCCACGGCTGAAAGGGCGAGCATGTATGGCGCGACGGGGATGTGAACCCGCGACCCTCGGATTACGAGTCGCACGCCTTAACGAGCTTGGCCATGCCGGGCCAGAAGGAGAAGAGATTACTGGAATAGAATACAAGTAGGCGACGTGATATTTGTATTAAATATGGAGAATACAATAGCATATCCTTTAAAAGAAGATATGAAAAGTGTAATAGATCTTATGAATTTATACATGCAAAAGGATGCATTGAAGTGTCGAAATGTGTAGAGCAATTTGATACAAAAGTTCAGTTCCAAGTAAACGTATTTTATTGTGTGAAACAGAAAAACGTTTTCTTGTTGTTTTACTTTATTTGAATTACTTTTCTCAAACTTGAGTCTAAATTCGAAAGTTCCAATATTTAGTTTCTATCACAGTTAAGAAAACATAAGGTTTTGTTTATTTTTAATTTCGCGCAAAGTTACACGAGAGCTATCTGTGCTAGCCATTCCTAATATAGCAGTGAAAAGGTAAATGAAAGTAGCTAGTCATCACCACCCACTACCAGCTCTAGAGTTACTTTTTTACCAACTAACAGTGGGATTGATGTAACATACAACATTCTCACGGCTGAAAAAGCGAGCATGTTGGGGGAACGGGGACTCGAGCTCGCGACCCTCAGATTGCTAGTCAACTCCTTAACTACCCGTTATAAGGTAATTAGGTAGTTTCGTTAAGAGTGCTGTGAATCTAATTCAAAAAGTATGATTTTTTATAGTGATTTATTTCTTTAAAGACGAAGAAAACACGGCTTAATATTTCATTGCAGCACTATTTATTTCGTTTAGAATGATTATTAGGTGTTAACTATGACTTTGTTCTTCTTGTAGATGGATTCATTCTGTAATATTAAAAGAAAAGTCATCAAAAGTATGTTATTTGCTATTCTAAATATATTGTTGTTTATTTGAAATCATTTTCCTAAACACTTAAAAGGTACACCATACCTGCATGTTACTTTCCAAATCTTGTTTTCACGAGTATCATATATTTACATTAAAGTAGAATTCAAAAGACAAATAAATTCGAGAGTAATACAAAATTTTTCTAATTCATTTGATTTTTGTTAATTCTTTCATCATGGCTGATTTCTAAAGTTTACAATATATGGATATTTTCAAGAATTATACATACTAAATGTATTCAAGTGCAAGGATAAAAATATAAATCTCTAGATCAGTAACAATAATTTACTAGTCCACCTGTTGTGTCTCGAGGGTTCCTGGTTCGAATCCCCGTCACACCAAACGTAATCGCTTTTCATCCGTGGGGGCGTTATAATGTTTTGGTCAATCCCAATATTCGTTTGTAATATAGTAGACCAAGAATTGGTGGTGGGTGGTGATGACTAGCTGCCTTTCTTCTTGTCTTACACTGCTAAATTAATGACGGCTAGCACAGATAGCCCTCGTGTAAATTTGCACAAAATGAAAAAGAAACACCTGTTCAGCAAAGGAAATAGGCTCTTGAATTTATACGTTCTACTTTATTAAACGTAAAGCTACACAATGAACTACCTGTGACTTCCCACCGCAAGTATCGAAACCTAATTTTTAGAGGTATAAGTTTTTAGATTTACTTCTGAGCTATCATAAAGTTATAAAGTTAAAATTTTAAAAATGAAATTCGACTGTACTACACAAGCTACTTTTCATGAAAATATCTGTTTAATTTGATTATTTTTTAAATATTCAAGTATTTTCAATAGAAACTTTCATAGCATTGACTTAAAGAATGGATGTATATATTTATTTCTTAAGTTCTATGCTCTCTAAACTTAACCATTCCTTACATTAATTTTATACCAGTTTCACTTCAGTTTATACCCTAATCCAGCATCTTTCTTTGTTTGACTTAAAAATCTCTTCATATTTCATTTTCTAGTGTATCATGGAACAAAATTTTGTTTTACTTTTACATTTCTTCTTCTAATTTACTCTTTAACTAATCTGTTTCTATGTTTCCTTCACTCATATGTTTCTATATTACTTGTCCTATCTCACTCTTTCAGTTAATCTATATCTGTATTTCTTAGTTTATTTTTCTTTATTTACCCTTTTTTAATGCCATGTAGGCTTTTTATTTTTGAGATTTTACCTATTATAATGGGTATTTCATTCTTAATCTTTTCTCTTTTTAAAATTTTAGATAAGAAATTGCTACTTCTTTCTAATTTTTCTATTTTTGCCATGTCAACTACATGCATTTAAATTTGTCTCGCAATGTTTCTGTTTTTGTCGTGTTGAAGACACCTAATGTTAAGTTTCAACTTTTCTATATATTTTCGATGTTAATTAGATACATTGATATTTTCCTTTAAAACCATTAATTTATGCTTCTTTAATACACATATTATAAAATTTTCTCTTAAATACTCTATATGTTTTATATACTCACTCAATTATGAATTTCCATCTCATTCTATATTTACACGTATCTTACGGATGGATGAACATTCTGTACTGCAAAAATGTGGTTACAAGCGCTTAATTATTGGCTTGGTAGTGTAAATAACAATGAACGTAAACACAGCCTAGAAAAAGTGTTTCCTTGGCTATGTTCACAATTAGGAAATGCAAAGATTAGACATATCAAAGTCATATTAGAATTGTGGTTTCTCACTGGCATAATACGAGGGCTGTTCAAAAAATACGCGGACTGACGTCATAAAACAAAATGTACTTTATTTAGAAGTTACAGGTCTGGGACCCCTTCAAAGTACTCTCCTCCCCAACGCACACACTTATTCTAACGGTGTTTCCATTTGTTTAAACAGTCCTGGTACGCTTCTTTTGTAATGTCCTCCAGCTCCTTCGTCGCATTTGCCTTAATCTCGGGAATCGTCTCAAATCTTCTTCCTTTCAAGGGTCTTTTGAGTTTGGGGAACAAGAAAAAATCGCAAGGAGCAAGGTCAGGTGAGTAGGGGGGTGGGGAAGAACAGTGATCGAGTGTTTAGCCAAAAACTCACGAGTTCTGAGGCACAAATTTCGCAGCAACGCGGTGCATCTTCAATTTTTCGGTCAAAATCTCGTAACAAGATCCAACTGATGTCCCACACTCTTTAGCAAGCTCCCTGACAGTCAGACGTCGATTTGCCCGCACCAGGGTGTTGATTTTGTCGACGTGTGGGTCGTCAGTTGACGTGGAAGGACGTCCAGGACGCTCATCATCTTCAATGGACTGCCGACCATCCTTAAAACGTTCATGCCACTTGAAACATGCCGTACGCTTTATAGCAACATCACCGTAAGCCGTGTTAAGCATAGCAAAAGTTTCAGTCGCAGATTTTCCACGTTTAACACAAAATTTCACAGCAAGTCGTTGCTCCTTCAGGTCATTCATTCTGAAATCCGCCAAACGAAAAAATCGCACTTCATTTAAAACCGCGTAGCTAATACACAAATGAAGATATCTGCAATCGGGAAATAGTCTCGTAATCAGCTGATCTGTGCGAACCTAGCGACACCAAGCGGATTCCCCTGGAACCAACTGGAGCCGCGCAATTCAAACAGTCCGCGTATTTTTTTAACAGACCTCGTATATTAAAAATAGTGTTATATATTTACAAATAATAAATCTTTAAGCACACTTTAGTAATGAAATGAAAAAGGATGAAAAAGTAACAATCATTTTTATTATGCATGAAAGGACAGTAACAATAAGAATGTACTGTATAGATCATTTTAAAGTTCTGAATAAGTAGGTTAGAATACAAGATTTGCTTCTTTGGCTGCTTTATAATATTGTCAATGTGCCCCATTGGAACAGCGATAAGTCGAGGGAGTTACACCGCTAAAATGAAGGGTTTGATTTCTCCTCCGAGTGCACAGTTGAAAACGCAATGTGGTTTTTCTATAAGAAAAAAACAAACACATTATTGCTAAGAAATATTGGTATTTTAACAAGCTTAGGTTAAAATGTGGAACAAAAACGTCCTGTTTTATTTCTTGAGAGGAAGAGAATTTCACTTCTGAGTGTTAAGTTTTTTTTGTTTTAGGTTGGATAGGATAATAAAATGCTTAAAGGCCAGTTAAGGCCTTCCATTGTATCCAACATGAAGGTTAATATTAAGAAATGTTTTTATAACAGTTTTTGGAAGAAAAGTTGAAGTATGCTCAAATACAAAATTAAGACAATATAATTTTCTTTATCCTTAAAATCATTTGTAGCAGTATAAAATAGTCTACAATTACTTATAACTTGATATGAACAACTACCAAAATACCTGAAACGGAATAACACAAACCTCAAAAGATAATAGTGCCAAACTAGTAAAACAACCTTCTCTAATGATATAATATAAGAAACAACATGCTGATATAGCTAAATTATCTATTGAATTGATTTTTTACATGCAGTCTATGTTTTGAAGGTGGTTTGATCATAGGTTTGTAGATCAAAGTCTCTTTGACGAGAAATGTAATTTACAGTTGATTCATAAATGAATAACATGACGATTGCATCTTGAAGTCCTCTGGTGGGATAGCAGATAATGTGACTTTGTTCTAAAATAAACAAAAGTAAGAAACGATATTTGTATTCTTTTAAACCATGCTAATATAGATCGAAATCAGGAAATAGTACTAGCTAATAAAGATATTCATGAGGATTGAAATCAAATGATTAAACTGATTAATAAAGATATCCATGTGAGTTGAAATCATTTTATTGTGCTCACTGAGAAAGAATACTCTTGTAGATTGAAATTAAGTGATTGTGTTGAAAAAGGAAGCTGCTCCTATGGATGGATTGTACTCAAGTGATTGTGTTCACCAAGTATGATGATGAAGGAGATTAAAGTATGTGATGTTCCTGGTTAAGAAATATTCTCATGTAGTTTAAAACCAGGTGTTTTTTTGTATTGAAATCATGACTGAATGGGACAAACAAGTTGTTTTTGTGGATAAAAAACTGGTGATTCTTACGGACAACAACGGTGCTCATCCGGTTGTAAAACATGTCATTGTGATAAAAAAGTAAGATGTTCATGTAGATTAAGATCAGGAATTTGTGTTAGATAAGGAAGTAACTTATGTTGATTGAAGTCGTGTGAACGTGCTGGTAAAAGAGGTTGATGTTCATGAAAAGTATGTAATTTTACTGGCCAAGAAAGATGCTCCTGTGGATTGACATAACTGTTTATGCTGGAATAGTAAACTGTTCATGTGAATTTTGATTAGGTATTTTGATGGATGAGGAAATTGCTCATAAGAATTTACATCTTATTATTGTACTGACCATATTTCATTTTGATGGCCATAAAAATAATAATGGTTTGGCTAAGGAAGATGGTTATGTGTATTGATGTAAAGTGATTGTGCGAAAAAAACAATTACTATCATGTAGATTGAAATCATGCAATTGGTCTGGACAAGATATATTTTGTAGTGGAATGAAATTAGGTGATTAAGATAGCTAATGAATATGATTATTGAATTGTAATTATGCAATTATATTAGATCAAGAAGATGCTGATGTAGATTGAAATAATGTTAATATTCTCGAAAAGATAGATTCCGTGTAGGATGAAGTAGAGTGATAGTGCTGGCCAAGGAAGATCCTCATGAGGATTGAAGTCACATGATTGATTAGGAAAAGAAGTACATTCATTTGAAATTTGAAATCTACTGGTTGTAACTTTTGACGAATATGTTCAAGTTAAGTGACAGGTACACGTTTATGTAGGTTAATATCAAGTAATTATTTCAGACAAGAAATATGCCCATTGTGATTGAAATCCAGTTAGTGTATTAGCCAAGAAAAATGCTCATATATATTGAATTCACGTCACTTTACTGACTAAGGAAGATAATAATGTGAATTAGATGACTATGGTGGCCAATAGTTATAATAACGATGTGTATTGAAATGAGGTAATTGTGCTCGACTAATACATTGTTCTTAAGGATGAAAATTAGGTGAGGTGACTTTGCTAACCAAAAATGTTCTAATTTAGTATCATGTGATTGTTTTGTTCAAGGAAGAAGCCTCAGCAGAATACAGTTAGATATCGCATTGCCTAAAGAATATCTCCATGTAGCTTATAATCAGGTATTTTGCTGGATAAGGAAGATGCTCATCTAAATTGCATTCAGACTATAGCGCTCGAAAAGAAATGGTCATGTACGTATGAGTTAGATGATTTTGATGGATAAGGAAGATCATTATGAGATTGAGAACAGGTGATTGTGCTAAAAAAGAACTATTCTAAAGTAAATTAAAATTAGGTGATTTTGGTGGCCAAAAAATTCTCTTATGAGTTTTAAACCACATGTTAACTGAGAACAGGTGATTCAGCTGACCAATAAAATTCTCACGTTGGTTGCAATGTGGCATTTATGCTCGACGAGTGAGGTGCTCTTAAAATTTAAAATTACATGATTGTAATGTTTGTATTAACAGTAAATGATACTGTCGTTCATTAGAATTACGTTATGTTTCTGGTAAAGAAATATTCGTCTGTAGATTGAAATCAGATTACTGGTTTGTCCAAGGAATATAGACGTGAAATTGAACCGTGTGAGTGTGATGGCTAAAAAAGATGCTTATTGAGATTAAGATGAAGTGATGGTGACAGAAAAAAAATATTCTCACGTAGTTTAAAATGAGGTGATTGAGTTGGGCAAGGATAACTGTAACGGCCAAAGAAGAAATTAATGTTGATTTTAGTCGGATGGTTTTACTGACCACAGAAGACGTTCATGTCGATTTAAATTATTTGATTGTATTAACCATAGGATATAATCATCTGTACTGAAATTATGTGATTTTATTCTACTAGGTAGGTGCTTGAAGTTCCACTGGATCAATTTCAGACCTTAGAATTTATCTTGGAAAATGCGTCGCCATTTTGCGTGAACATATTACTTTGTGGCCTGGACATATTTATTCACATTAACAATGAATCATCTGGATGTGTTATTTGTTTTTTAAGTAATTCAAACCCTTCTACAATAATGTTTTCTAAACTATTACACAAACTTGTGTTGCGTTATCTTATTTTCTATATAAATTTTGTTTTATACTGAATGCAGAAATATTTGGAATATAATACATCAACTCAACTTATAAGCTCCCAGTCATTTCTCTTCCACAGTTTCTTCTATAAGGTGAACATCAGATCACATGTTACGATGCCAATCATTCCTTCCGCATTTTCATACGTAAAACGGCTTATAAAATTACATTAAATCTTCCTAACCATTCCTAGTCCATATTTGTATATTATTATTTAATTTGCTATGCTGATTTCCAGTTTGTTTAAAGTACTTTGATAAAGCTATTTCTTATCTTTAGATATTATAAGTACTTTCTCTTTATCTGCCGTAACCTACTCTGTTAAAATCCTTATTTTATGTTCCTCTAAAAATAGCGTTGAAAGAAACTTTCATCTCTAACTTATAAAGAAAGACTTAAACTGAAATGTCACCTCAAATTTAATTACTTTAAAATTATTAAGGTTGGATACACAACTGTTAGTTAGCTATTAATCCGTATATATTAAACGAACTCGCATGTAAATAAGTAAGGCATGGATACATATTACACGTAATCGCATGAAAAATAATAATGATAATCATTTTCTATATAAGCCCAATTGCCAATTGCGTGAAGATATCGACAGATAATTCTTATTATAGTAACTTAATTATGATGTAAAACCGTTAGCTACAACGAAGCAATTCTTGTACATAATTAATCTACGAATGACGAGAACACTTTCCTCTACCGGCAAACCTCCTAATGAAAACGTTCATAAAATATAGAGAAAATTAAGAGTTATTAATATAATAATGATGAAACAAATTAATATAACTAAAGTTATTAAATATATATATGGGAACAGAATGTTTTTCTGCATTCTAAAGACGTATTGTAGGAATACTAAAACTTTGATATTCATACTAGCACCAGCCGTGTTTAGAATATATTTTACTTCAAGTGGGTTTCTCGTCATCTTGAATAATCCGTGATGACGAGAAAATTTACTTCTAGAGAAAATTATATATTTAAAAACGGCTGGTATAAATAAAGAGAGCACCAGTAGAGGAGCGATCAACGTTTCGACCTTCTTCGGTCATCGTCAGGTTCACAAAGAAAGAAAGGGATACTGACCGGTAGCTGACCACATCTTTGAAGGTGCTTATGTAATTGAGTGTAGGAATGTAGAGAGCGTGCTTAGATGTTGGGTATATTTATTAATATAGGTATAAAGGTGTTCCTTTGTATTGGTTTATTTTGGGTTTGAGGTATTGTATGAGTAAGGCTTCTTTAATTTTGCGTTTGTTTATGTTTGTTTCTTTATTTAGTATTTGGGTGTTTTCTATGTTACGTTGTATTTATTTGATTTGTAGTGTTCGAAAATGTGTGAAGGTGAGATTTTGTATTCTTTGAATCTGGTTTCTATTTTTCTACTTGTTTCTCAAATATAGAAGTCGTAGCAGTTATCACATTGTATTTTATAAATAATGTTGGTGTTGCGTTCGTCAGAGTTTTTACATAGTACAGACCTTAGTTTTGTGCGTAATTTTTGAATAGATTTGGTATTAACTGGAACGTCATATTTTGTTACTAGTTTTTGTCAAATGTTGTTTTTTTTTTCTGTTGATATCGGGAATATATGATATGCAGCAGTATATGGTTTCGTGAATTTTAAATCGTGGGATATATTTACTTTTGTTATTTGATTTTGCTTTTTATCTAGGTGTGTGCGTATAATGTTTTATACAAGGAAACTTGTTGATGCTGATGAAGTATTGTGTTAATTTGTTTAATTCGTCGTTAATTTTATCTTGTGAGCATATTTTTATTGCTGTGTTTATTTTCTTTCTTAGTATGTTGAGTTTTTGTTTTGTTTCATGTGCAAAGTCCTAAGGAATGTATAGTTCAGTATGTGTGATTTTTCGGTGGATTCCTGTTTTAAATTGTGTATCGGTTCTTGTAATTTTGAGGTTAAGAAATGATATTTGATTGCTTTCTTCCTGTTCACATGGAAATCATATAAACAAAACTTCACTCTAGAAAACACCCAAATACTAAATAAAAAAACAATTATAAACAAACACAAAATTAAATACTCCTTACTATTACAACAACTTCAGCCCAAAATAAACCAAGCAAAGGAACATCTTTATACCTATATTAATAAATATATCCAACATCTAAGCACGCCCTCCCTCTACATTCCTACACTCAATTACACAACCGCCTTCAAACATGTGGTCAGCAACCGGTCAGTAAACCCTTTTTTCGTTTGTGAACCTGACGATGACCGAAGAAGGTCGAAACGTTGTTCGCTCCTCTACTGGTGCTTTCTCTACCCATACCAGCCGTTTTTAAAAGTATAATTATCTTGAATAATGTTTTATTTTAGGTATTTGTGTATCTTTTTTACTACTATATATATATATAGAATTTTTAGTTTGGGACAGCGATAAATCTTCGAATTTACAACGCTAAACTCAGGGACTCGATCACCCTGGTAGACACAACAAAAAACCCGATGTGCCTTTGCTACAAGAAAAATACAAGCAATCATTGTATATATAATGAAACAAAAGATGAACCTTGAAGATTTGTAAAAATTCTGTATTCTTATTAACTTAAAGAAAGATATGCATATACAAAAAAATAAATACAGGTTTATAATGTTCAAGGATGAAATTTCCAAAAATAAGACACTTTTGTATGAGGTTATATAAGAATGAAAAACTTCCAACTTTATCATTTTTAAGCTTTAGTTAGGCTTTAATTTCCTTCTAGGTTTTAAACCTTGTAACTTTTGATGTGATTTTGAATTCATTAATATCTGTCACACGAGCTATCCCGGTATCCTGATGTGGATAAAAAAATAAATTATTTCCTAAAAGTTTTGTGTTGGTTGGATTAGACATAAGGAAGACATCTGGCTCTGTTTTCGAGATATAAAGTCGCTGTGCCTGACCCGAGATCAAATTTTCTTTCTATCGTTTATTATTAAGAAATATTTTTCTTTTTATTTATTAACTTCCATTTATAGTTGTTCATCTGTATGTTTTGTATTTATAGTTATCCACTTTTCTTTGTTCTAAATCTTTCATATTTAGATCTATTTGGTTTTGTCTCCCACATGTGCTCAATAGGTTTTTTTACGTTATGAATATATGTTGTTTCATAAATATACGGTTTCATTTGTATTAATATATATATATTAAGTAGTAAGCCAAGACACCAGAAGTCTGTCATATCCCCACTTGCAATATTTCTGAGAAAATATGAAATTTAGTAAGTCAAAAGAAAAATAGAACATCCCATGTGAAGACATATGATACTTCTTAAATAATATAATTATACTAAAAGATTAGAAGTATTTCATATTACTGTTTGAGGTAATTATGATAAAAAAATATTAACATAACTGAAAGCAAGATTTCAGAAGTCTCCTATATCGCGCATAAAGTACTTCTGATAAAAATATCGTCATATATTAGGACCGAGAAAACAAAAGTATTTGGTTCCATGACGTAAGATACTCAATAACCATAAAATGTTTTAAGGCAATACATGAGAAGTCTTTAATTTCACCACTTAAATTTGTTCTGAGAAAAATATAAATATATATTCAGCCAAGACATCAAAGTATGCTATATCAAAATATAAATTTATTCTAAAAAATAAAAAAATAGTAAGACCAATATACCAAACGCTTATCCTACCAAAAAATCAAGTATTTCCAAAAACATATACTTGTTGTAAGAAAAAAAATCTGAAGTCTTAGTTCTTCCGCAACATTTATTGTTGAAGAAAATGTGAAACAAACAAACAGCACACACAAAATGAAGACAGCCTACTTTAAGTATAAAATTTTCTGATAATTTTTTGTTTATTTGCAGTTAATCACAAAGCTACATAAAAGGCTTCCGCGCACTGCTCAACACGATTATAGAAACCCGATTTCTAGCATTGTAAATTCGCAGACATTCTGCTCTCCACTCGTGGATTACTAACAGATATAAATGCACATACAGTAAGACAAAGATAAAAGAAGTCCATCATTTTACCACGTAAAGCACTTGTGACAAAAAATACAGACATGTGATAACCTGAGACATTAGAAGTATCCCATATCACCCATTAAGAGTTTCTTATAAAATATAAATGTATACACTTGTACGAAGGCATCAAAAATATCGATATCATCACAAAAAGTAAACAATTGAACAAGTTGCAAGCTTCAACATGAGAAGTTTCTCATTTTAAAACATTAAGAAGCTTTAAAAATATAAACATATGCTAAATCCAACTCATCAAAAGTGTCTTACATCTCCATACATAGATAGTACTTATGAGAAACACATACATATGTTGTAAACCGCGACAGGTGAATTTTACAATATAAAGTATTTCTGATAAAAAACAAACAAATATATACATATAGTAAGATAAGACACCAAAAGCCTTTCAAGTCATCACATCAAATACTTTTGGCCAAATACAAATAAGTAGTAAGCCAAGACAACATATTAAGTATTTTTGAAAAATATAAATATCTACTAAGACAGAGATTACAGAAGTCTCCCATATAATTATATATATTACTCCTGAAAGAAAAGCATATGCATGTAGTAACCCAAACCACGAGAAAATTCCTATATCAATTTGTAAAGAATATTTAAGAATAAATAAACATGTAGTGATACCAGGAAAATACATAAGGTATTACTGAGAAAATTTGAACGTTTAGCAAGAATTGGAAGTATATAATAATATCAAATAAAATACTATTGGAAAAATTCATACTTGTAATAAGTCAAGACATCATAAGCCTTCTATAAAATCAAACGTAGTATATCTGAGAAGAGTATAAACATGTAGTAAGACATCAAAACCCTTCCCTATAACCACATAATATCATTCGGAGTAACATATAAACATCAGAAGTCTGCAGTGTGATCACATAAAGTATTTAATAGAAAAATATAAACAGTTAATAAGTCGAAGGCATAAGAAGTTGTAATAAATCTCCACAAAATAATTCTGTGCAAAATCTTCAACAACAACTGTAACTGACAAAAACAAACAAGTAACAACTAACGAATACTATCACCAGACCAATAAAATCGACAATGACCATGTTGTCAAGAAGAACCAGTATGTGTTGTACAAACAGTTTGTTCTCTTCACCAATTATACATGACTAAATACATCAATAAATAATTTAAACTTGTTAAAAAATTAGTTTCAAAGCTAAGTATAAGTGATTTAAAAATTGAGTACCGAAATTACACATTACTTTTTTCCCACATTTCAGAAAACAAAATTGCTGTTATGGGTAAATTTGTTAAAAACACGTTTCTGATAGTAAAATATTTCATTAGCTGTGTTACGTAGCTTCTGTATTATATGGCTTAAATTGGGTGTCATTTTCTATATTATATGGCTTTAATTGGGTGTCATTAACTGTGTTATATAGCTGCTATTGTGTATAATTAAGTGTGTTACATATCTTCTGTTCAGGGTTTATGTTCAACTCTAAAGACACGCAGGAATATATATAGAGTGGATCAACATTTATTTGTCCAAGAGCACTGCACCGATTCTGGAATTGTAATAACATAGCATATAGACATACTATAAAAACACACAAATCAAAATTTATTTACAAAAAAAAAAAGGGAAAGTGTGGGAACCACGCTTTGTACTATTATGATTATCTACGTATATATATATTCTTGTGTCTCTTATTTTGAGAGACATATTCCCACTTGCAATATTTCTGAGAAAATATGAAACTTAGTAAGTCAAAAGAAAAATAGAACATCCCATGTGAAGACATATGGTACTTCTTAAATAATATAATTATTTAAGCTTCTTAAATAAGAAGACTTATTTAAGTATATCCATACTTCCCCTGCAAGTACAACGGTATGTCTCCAGATTTACAACCCTAAAATCAGGGGTTCGATTCCCCTCGGTAGGCTCCGCAGATAGCCCGATGTAGCTTTGCTATAAGAAAACATACACACATTCTTACAGAATACTTCAACGTAAAGAAATATTTGAGACATGTAAAATCTTCATTTTAAGAATACCCTATTTTATATTTGATAATTTGTATGACATTTTCATAAGCAGGAGATCAAACTTCTATTTCTCAAGTTTAAATAAAATATGCAATGATTACATACTTAAAAAGGGAATTAAGAAATCTAACAACATATTGATATGCGAAATAGGAAGTTGTATAACGTACAAAATTCATCCATTCAACAACAACATTATCAGACAATGGGATCTTAATGACTTTCTTGCATTACAAATGAATGCGTTCTTGACTTTTAAAATGACTGTTTTTCCGATAAAACATTTGATGTAAAATAGTTTTCGTATCTTTATTTAATAGCAATGAATATTTGCGTCATCAGGGTTTTTTAAATGTATAACAACACAAACAAATGATTTTACGAATTAAATTATTTTTCATACAGTGTTATTTAGAAACTGATAAATTGGCATTTATGTCACATATATCTTTAAACTACCGCTTATTTTTCTTGCATTTCTCATAAGTGTCTTTGCTCAGTAACCTGGCTAATAATTGAAGTATGGTCTTAAGATCATTTCTAGTGTTGTGTGATATAAGATATAAGCTAATCCATAGAATCGATGCTAAATGGTTGGTTTACTAACATTACTGGTATAATAGGATTTCCGTCATCGTTCTTAGTACCCATTTAAGGAGTATTTTGCATTTATTAATCCATACATTTATATGTGCGTATGTAAATTTTTGGACGCAGCGTAGATATAAAAGGAGACTGTTTAAATGGTTGTTGTGAGCAAATACGTTTAAGGTCGTGTGACCGGAACCTTGACCACATAGTCCTTTTGCTGTCCTTTATAACAATATTAATCATTATTTTCAATGTATCCATTAAGCTATACTTGTAGTTTTTGTTTTGTGTATTTTTGCACTTCACCCTATAAATTATGCCGCAGTGGATCAGTGGTTAATTTACAGACTTACAGTACCAAAAATCCTCAGTCGAAAAAGCGTAAACAGTCAATTGTAGCGTTGTATTGAAACAGAAACGACAACACTACAATTCAAGTGATAATTTTTACAGCACGTAATATAATGTGTTGCGAGACTTGTTCAGATATTATATTAAGTTTACATGACTGGTTTTCACACACACTTACACACAGATGCTACAAATCAAGACATACGGGTTTTTTTTGTTTTTTTTTCCTGTATACATGGTTCGTTTCTTCTCAGAACCACGCTTTACACGTATACTATATGGTAATTGCATGATAACGCTTCAAATAATAATTACACCAAAGAATAATATATATATGTTTATACAAATATATATATATATATTCCATACAATATAGTTTATTGTATATATATATATATATATATATATTTATTTATACAAGTAAACTATATTGTATGGAATGCCGTTCGTGCAACGTTCACTGTTTTGTATTTTAACAAAGTATACACACATATATAGAGAAAATTTATGTTTAATATGTGAAGACAACACAAACCATACTCTTTTTTTTTTTAATATGAGGTCTGACACAGTCTGGTGGTTATGGCACTCAACTCGCAATCTGTAGATCACGTGTTTCAGTAATGTTTTTTTTTAATATGAGGTCTGACATAGTCTGGTGGTTATGGCACTCAACTCGCAATCTGTAGATCACGTGTTTCAGTAATGTGTCTCCGAACGTGCTCATCTTTTTAACCTTGGTGCCGTTATAATGTGACGTTAGTCCCACTATTCGTCGGTAAGGAGTAGTCTAATAGTTGACAGTGGGTGTTTTTTACTAATTGTCTTTCTTCTAGATTAGCAATTCTAAATTAGAGACGGCTAGCCCAGATAACTTTTTATTGACTTTGCAAGAAAATTCAACACATAGATATATTCATATATAAATGAATATATATGTTGTATTATGTCCTGATGTCTGTGTGGGCGCGCACACACACACACACACATATTTATTTGCAGCTATGCTTATCTATGTAAATATATTCAACTAATAAGTGCATATCAAAATCTCATGCACGTATTCAGTGTTCATGGAAATATAAAACTCGTCTTTTACTGTACACTACTAAATGAGCGAGATTTTCCTGCGAAACAAACACTATAGAAAAGCTTACCCCAAAATACAGTTTTGATTCTTCAAGTGCAGTATTTTTCATACATTGCAGACGACACTATAATTATCTTTTATTTATCCTTTTTTCTGATAGAGCTTTGATTTCGTCGTTTCTTTAGACATATTATCGAGAAGAGTTTATCATTCTCTGGATATCAGCAAGGTTAAAAAATAAGTAGTGTCTATTTTATTATTTGTAAGATAAGTGAACGTTTTGAAAGGTAACTGATAAATATTATCTATTACATAGCCTAAAGATGGATTCACAAATGTTTCAAACAATCCTTAAAAGCGACACCTAATAAGTCACTCAAATAGAACATATATTTTGGTCAGAATTTTGTACATATTTGTTTCCATATTGGTTAGTATTCTACTGATATGGCTATATTAAACAATTTTTACTTTGAAAGTGTATCGATTTTTAAATCAACATTTAATATTTTTCGTTGTATACATTCTGTTGTGTTTATTTTATATAACGTACTATTCGACAGTTTGATTTTTTGATAACCACTAATGTAATAAGGAAAACGAAAGCTGGACGTATCTATTTTATTCTATACACTAATTCGAATTAAACATCTTCTAGCTCTCTTTAATTCAGAACTAAGTCTATTTTTCTAAACGTCATATTTGGAAATGTATTTAATATTTACACGAGTTTATAGGGCATCTATGTGAAAAGTAATCTTTACTTTTGTTATTATTAACGTCATATTATGACATCAGTACTGTCATCGCTCTAGCTTCATTAATGTAAATGTCAAGTGTGTTATCCATCTTCGAAAACTAGGTTTGATTCCATCAGACGTTTGTAAAGTAAGGGTTTTTATAGTTAATTTGCTGAAAAATAGAGGACGAACTCTGTGTCCTGAGATTTTAACTCCTGATTTAGAATTTATTTTGTCAAAAATTTATTTGATCAGTATTCATATATATAAATGTTGAATTTGTTCCGAGGAGACGTGTATAACATCTTTCCGATCGTCATTCAGATATGGTACATAATCCAGTTGTTTCAAAATTTATCTTTATAATGTAATACTCAAATCCCCACGAGCTAAATTAATATTTTGAAGTAATATTATAAACTAAGATGTAAAACAATATCTATGTAAAAATAGCTATTAATTACATAGCCGATAAAAATATCTATGTAATTAAAGAAAATTTGAAAAATTAACCTGGCCATCAGTAGAACTAGTTAAATATAGTTACTTTACATATCTGGTTATGTATTTATTGGGCATTTTCGCTGTTATCATCGAAGTGCTATAGATTGATATCAACTTGTGTTTCTTTGTGCTTTAAAAATTATTTATAATTTTCGACTAAAAATACCAAAGTTTTACAATTTGCAAATATAGAACAAGAATTTTTTTTAATTGACAAAATATTATCATTTATTTCCGATTATATCAATTTATTTCGCCCCTATTCTACCAATAGGGCTTAACCAGTTAAGAGCATCTATAATGTGTTTGTGTTTTTCTTATGGCACAGCCACATTGGTTTATTTGTCCACCCGGTGGAATCGAACCCCTGATTTTAGCATTGTAAGTCTTTGGATTTATAACACCTATAATAATTGTAATTTCCTAGTAGCTATGTAGATTGAAAGATAGGTTAAATCTTCCAATTACTCACTATATTTCTCTTATATCTCGGTATAAGACAAATTGATAAAGTTAGTACTATTTAATAAGCTATTGGCTCAGTGTATTAACTTTTTATAACGAATTGAAGCAGTATGAAACATTTCAATAATAAAGTAGTATGTGTGGTAAAAAGCTAATACACATTATTGAAATACGAAAATAAATAGCAAAAGAGTGTAAATAGTAGTTTAAATTGTATGCTATGCAAATTGACTAGGTCATTTGGGTTAATGTTGACTCTTATTAAAAATTATTTGATATCGTTTCCTTAACTTTATTAATTTTCCAACCTAAACTTAGTTTTTTTCTGCTAAAGAAAACTGCAAGCCAAATACGAGACAAATTACACGAAATCAATAAATAGCAAATTTCGTATATCACTTACATGGGCCCGGCACGGCCAGGTGGTTAAGACATTCGTTTCTTAATCCGAGGGTCGCGGTTTCGAATCCCCGTCAGACCAAACATGCTCGGCTTCTCAGCCGTGTGGGCGTTATAATGGTCAATCGAACAATTCGTTGGTAAAAGTTCGTAGTCCAAGTGTTGGCGGTGGGTAATGGTGACTAGCTACCTTCCCTATAGTCTTACACTAGTAAATTAGGGACGGCTAGCGCAGATAATTCTCGTGAAGCCTTGGGCGAAAAAACAAACAAACCACTTACATGTATAATACTTTAAAGTTGTCTCAACTTCATTGGTTTGTAAGAGACTTATATCAATAATTTTTTTTTGGTAAACAGAACTGTTTATTTTGTTTTCATTCCAAGTGGTTTACCAACATATTTACTCTGTAAGCTGAAAAGTAGCACTGGTAGTATTGACAAGTTTAGAAAATTCACTATTTTCAATCGGCCTAACTTAAGAAACAGGCATTATAACTTACCATAAAGTAAAAAGCTAAGTTGTTTGAATACCGCTCTTTGTTCTTTCTTTCCCGTTTTAAAAATATAGCTTAAAAATAGCCTACCATTCGAAGTGTATATCACAGAGAGGCGAGGAAGTTTAATCTATCTGCTGTAAAATCCTGTAAAGTATTTAGTATAAAGATGAAAGTCCTTGTCTCATAACGAATGATTTAAAAGAAACATTGTAAAGATAGGATAAAAGTTCCGTGAATAAATCACCACGACAACCAATGAAAATGATCCACCAGTCAGTTGATAATACACTCGGATGTTTTAAGACTGCCAGTTATCCGTACATATGTTCTTTGTTTGAGAAGATAACAACACAATAATAGGACAGCTCGTCGCTCTAACACCTCCAGATTCTTTGGAGTAGAGATGCAAATTAACCATGACGGAGCCGCGATGGACCTTTTGATAAGGTATGTTTACAGGGTAAATGTATTGATTTTCATCTGTTTTGTGGAAAATCTTTTACACGAACACATTTTAGCATCAGAATGAGTAACTTCGTAGTATAAACTGCATAAAAAGAATTGGGTGCTACGAATATTAAAATCCTGCTGCTATTTCAGAATATGCAATAATTACTGGCAAAATATGCCCATATTAATGAAATTAATAATCAACACTTTTACAATTCTTATTTATATGTAGAGAACGAGCACTAAAGAACACATTGCACCAAACAGCATACAGAGTGATATACCTGTTTTAACTTTAAATGTCTTAGTGTGATTTAAATAGAATTGTTATATCGTACGCATATATATATATATATATATGGTATTCATGGTTTAGATCATTAATAGCATTACTATATTACTCTTACCTAAGAGCACGGGATAAAGAAAAACAGCCAATTGTTATTGTTATTCATTATCCACTCACATCTTATGTACATTGAAAAGTAAACGACCGAATACATTTTTGAAACTGAAATAAATCACACGAAACAAACTGATACAACATTAATTAAACTCAAACGAATCAAGATAAAATGAAGTTAAAGATTAGTTAAAATGAAAGCAGAAAACGCAAGATCAGTAAAAATCAACAACGAGGAAATATTCTCTTAGAGAACTTTTAATGTTGGATCTCACGCTATGAACCTGAAAAGGAGTGGTAATCAAGTATGGCACAGCCTATCACAATTAGAAGAAAATGAAAAATTTTGGTAAACACTCATGACAATTGGACAGGTAATTTGCAATAATAAAGCACTGACCATAATACAAATTATTGTTTTCCAAAGGATAAATTTCACGAAGTTTTCATTTCCTCTATGAGAACCAAGGACATAATTCATATATTCGCTAATGTATAAGAACGTAGTACAGGCGGAAAACCTCACACATCCATAAACACACACAGGGAGAGTTGTACATATACATATAATTTTTGTATGAGTTTGATTCTAAGCTAAACTATAATGTATTTGGTAACATAATTTTGTTATCTTATTTAAAACGTAGCTATGTAATAACTGCTTATGTTAAAATTATTTTGTTAACGCAGAGAACAAGACAGAATAGAAGATTTGAATAATATGATAAACTTTTGATTGGTGATTATATATCACAATAACAATTAAAACGGAAAGCTGTTTCGACCAGAAGAAAATAGGTCCTTAGATGCAAAACAACACATTTTTATTCTTTCTACGTAATGAATCAAATAATAGCAAAATTATTAATTACGAAATAGGAATTTATAATAGTCATTTCATATTTATCACTCCGAAAATAAATAATTAATAAAATTAATTAAAAATATTTCACTAAGTATGGTCGTAATTTTTCCTGTTTAAAATATTGCTACCGACAATACAATGTTATAATTGCATAGCTTCAGCCTAAACTAATTAAATTAAAAGATATATGATATTATCTAATAGTGTGACGAAATTAGTAAAATATATAGATTTTATTTCTGTATAGAAGTTCATGTATAGGTTGAGTATTCTGCTCTTATTAGTTGTGTTGTATCATTTTAGATATCTCATATTGCCCCGACATGACCAGGTGACTAGGGCGCTCGACTCGCAATCTGAGAGTAGAGGCTTCGAATTCCCGTCGCACCAAACGTGGTCGTCCTTTCATTAAATACTATTTCCTAACTACATAAAAGAAAACTTTACCAGTTCCGATACTGAGACAACTAATTTTTTTTTATTTCAAAGAAATAAAATAGCGTTAGATGTTTATTTAGTCACTGATTATTCTGGATGATATATTCCACATATTGCCAATAAGAGAGGTGCTAGCTATTGAAATACTTTCGGAATTTGTTTTAATTATGGACTCGTTAATATTCTTCTCAAACTCTTACGAATAGTTTAATTAAGTTCTAGTTGTTTTTTTTAAATACAATAGTCAAATTGGATTACGTCACTCAGACTATGTAATTTTAACCTTGTAATCAACACCAAAAGTGGCTTACGTTTTTTCTCCTATTGTAGGAAATGTGACAATACTCTTAGATCTACCAGTTAAGACACTAACATCTAAAAAGACGGTAAAATGCAACAACAGTGTCAGAACCGATTAATTTTTAGCAAAATACCGAATTTTACTGTTTTAAATATCTAAATTTTATTTTGTTATATTATATAAAATATAAGAAAAGTTTGATTTACTCGGTAAAAGTTCGAGTCCTGTACAGTGGTTTGTAAGCTAGACTGGATCTGGGGTTCCATGTTTTGGTTTTGGTGCGTAATAGAAGTAACTGTCAAATAACATTATTCGCTTTGGATAGCTTATGATTTGGTGGTGGATGATATTGATTAGTGGCTTTTCCTCTTTATAACTTAAAAAGTAGAGATGGGTAGCTCAGATACTCTTTAAAGGCTTTGAGCGAACTTCAACAAATAAAAGTTACCTTACACTTCATGTGCAATAATATGCTATAAATAATTACACAAAATAAAAGCCAGAAATGTGTGTGTGTGTATTTTTCTTATAGCAAAGCCACATCGGCCCATCTGCTGAGCCTGCTGAGGGGAATCGACACCCTAATTTTAGCGTTGTAAATCTGTAGACTTACCGTTGTTCCAGTGGGGGACTTTTATCCTTCATGGCTTTTGTTGTTAAAAATATAAAGATGTCGGTAGAAGGAACAACATTTTTCGTAATATCTTATAAATATGATAGTTAGGTCTGATTTCAAGATATTTTGAAAATGGAATTGTGAACTTAATTTAATTTGCTTAGTTTGTGCAATGATACATTAGCGTAGAGTATCTGGTTTTATTGAAACCACCATTACATCTAATTTTCTTTGGGAATAAGATGTAGAAAAAAAAGATGTATAATAACAGTAATATATATATATAAGCAAAGTAAATTAAACTCATTGATGAATAGTAGGTTTCTACCGAGCGGATTTTCTATCGGTGGTTTCGAAATCTGAAACAACATGAGGCTTCCATGAGTAAAGAATGACATACGGATTGGTAGGAGAATTCACAACTTTAAACGTTCTAAAACTTCTTCTTGAGAATTTTCTTACATGTAACTGATCATTACTATTTATTTGTATTGATTTTTTTCAATTTTTAATCCTATAGAGCAGGAATGACTATACGCAACGATTTAGTAATTTGTTTCTCAATCCTAGTTTCACGTCAGTTCAAAGCAATTCTTTGATTTTGGAGAATAGTTTTTTAGCCACTCCTAATTTTTGCTTAACCCCCGTTTTTAATACTTAACGTCACTTCTGACATTCATCTATGAAGAAATAAAACCCCCTTATTTGTTCCAACCCCATGTCTTCTACTGCATTGTATATTCTGGAAGTGTTTTCATATTACAAATTTACAATTTGCTTAGTTCTGTTGACATCTATATTGAATCGTTAGTTATTCCCATTATCAACAAATTGGCCAATTAACCGTTTTATCACTTCATCAGCTTTATCCATAAGTACCATATCATCAACATATCTATTATTACAGATTCTATTTTGTTAACCTCCATCCTTATATATCATTAATCACCTAATCAATCTCTCTGCGTACAAATTATATAATGTTAGTGGCAACATAAGTCATTGTTGAGTGTTTTCTTAAACCGCAAACTAACTCTTCAGTTCTCCTCAGTTTGAACTGCTGATTCCTGACTCCAGTAAAAATTCTCCAGGAACAAGATGTGTGTTTGATTTACCCAAATTTGCTGCATGGTATCCAATAATTCCTCAAATTTATCCTTTCAATTTTTTTCAAAGCATTTGAATGATATACATACACATTTCTTTACACATGTCTGGATGTACAATATATTTATGAGCCGTTGAAACTTTGTAATAAAAGTTAGACATGTTTATACTTGTTATCATACAATTCTCAATGTATAAGTATCACACTATGCGCATTGAGAAAGATAAAATGGTTTTATTAACATTTTATTCAACTTTTAATATTCAATATTGATTATTTTTTATATTTGGTGAATATATTAGAAGTTTAAGAGATGTTCATTATTTATGTTACTGTAACACGTAAAATAAACATTTTATAACCTAATATAAATTTAAAACATTCAGATAGTCACCTTAATGTCCTTATATTTCTTACTTTTGTCAGCACTTTCTTAACAGGAATAAACTTTTGGATATTAGTAATTTCCCAACATATAACATACAGCTATGTAAAAAAGTTAGGACACCCTATGAAAGCCTGTGTATTTTTGTAACATTTTTGGATATATAGATATTTAATTTCAATTTTAACAATACTTACAGATTATAGGAATATAACTAAATAATTAAAACTGAAGAAAAGACTTTTCAAGATCTTCTGTAAATGTAATTCTACAAAAATGTATATTCTAAGTGAGGAAAAAGTTAGGACACCCCCACATTTATTCCCATTTAAAATGGCTGAGACGTGAGAGTGACCACCATGGTGAGAGCAAAAGAGCTGTCTGCGGCCTTCAGAAAGAAAGTTGTAGCAGCTTATGAGTCTGGTAAGAGATTTATAAAGATCCCAAAAGATTTTGAAATCAGCCATTCCACTGTCCGGAAAATAGTCAGCAAGTGGAGGGCTTTCAAAACAACTGCCAACATTCCCAGGTCTGGTTGTCCAAGCAGGTTCACCACAAGAGCAGACCGCAAGAGGCTATAAGAGGTCTTTAAATACCTTAACATGTCATCACGGGACCTACAGCAGGCTCTGGCTACTGTTGATGTGAAAGTGCATGCCTCTACAATCAGAAAGAGACTGCACAAGTTTAACTTGCATGGGAGGTGTGCAAGGAGGAAACCTTTGCTCTCTGATAGAAACAGCAAGGCCAGACTGAAGTTTGCCAAAGAGAATATAGACAACTACCAGGACTTCTGGGATAATGTTCTTTGGACGGATGAGTCCAAAATTGAATTACTTGGACACCAGAACAGAGGACATGTTTGGTGTAAACCAAATACAACATTCCAGGAAAAGAACCTCATACCAGCTGTGAAGCATGGAGATGGAAGTGTCATGGTTTGGGGCTGCTTTGCTATAGCAGGTCCTGGACAGCTCACAATCATAGAATCCACCATGAATTCTACTGTGTATCAGAGAGTGCTTGAGCATCATGTGCGACCACCTGTAAGAAAATTAAAGCTGAAGCGGAACCGGACCCGGTAACACGACAATGACCCAAAACCTATCAGTAAATCCACCAAAGACTGGCTGAAAACTAAAAATGGAGAGTCATGGAATGGCTGAGTGAAAGCCCAGATCTTAATCCCATTGAGATGCTGTAGGGTGACAGTTGTACATGCAAGAAACCCCTCAAACATCTCACAGCTGAAAGAATTCTGCATTGAGGAGTGGGGAAAACATTCTTCAGACCGATGTCAGAGACTGGTAGATGGCTACAAGAAACGTCTCACTGCAGTTATTTCAGCCAAAGGGGGTAACACTAGCTATTAAGGGGTAGGGTTCCTGACTTTTTCCTGAGTTAGAATATGCATTTGTGTAGAATTACATTTACAAAAGATCTTGAAAAGTCTTTTCTTCAGTTTTAATTGTTTAGTTATATTCCTATAATCTCTCAGTATTGTTGAAAATGAGATTAAATATCTGTACATCCAAACATGTTACAAAAATACATAGGCTTTCTTAGGGTGTCCTAACTTTTTCATATGACTGTATGTATCAACGGTTTTTCTATCTAAAAATTTGATGATTGTAACATCAAGAATACTGAATAAACATTTTCATATATATTCTTCTTTTAAATTTTCATATCTTTCAAATTACGACTGAATTTTAATTCAACATAGGTAGATTAAAAACTAATAATTAAGCAGATGCTCTGCCTTATAACTGTTATTTTTCTGCGAATTTTCTCAGAAACCATTTTTATGCGTAGATTAGATATTCAAGCGCTCATTTAGTATTAGCGTGGTAGAATGAACTTACATTAAGTATACTTAGTTTGGACGCTATGACATAAGATTGGATTGAGTACATTTTGTGTGAGCATGGTAACATGAGCTTGGGCTAAATACACTTTGTATGAACAGGGTAATATGAAATTCGATTAAATACACTTATTGTGAACACGGCAATGAGACTAGATGAAGTACAATTAGTGTTTATACATAGCAATGTGAGCACGGACTAAACACTAAGAAATGCTTTCTTACTTTAATTCGTATTTAGAATATCTTTTGAAATGTCATTCCACGTTTGTTTATCTAAATAAATGGCTTTTGGTTCACAAACATTTTATTTATTTCTAAATGTTTTTAAATGTGAAGATATACACAGTTTTGGACATTGGTTATCAATAGTAAACCAGCTCTCTTAGCTTCTCAGGTAATTACGATGTACGAGAGCTGGTCAAGAGAGTTAAAGAGCTGAGATTGTGAATGAGAGTTTTGCAGTACACATTCCGTTTTGTCAAAAACGTTGTGAGATCAACATTTTGGATCCATATCTGACCTATATATAAGAGTGACTAATTTCACTAATCGATTAGACAACAGTGACTTAAGAGTTAGCGGTGACTTGTACTGACCAGCCGAATTCTCTTTAGAGTGTAATGTTTCGGTTCAAATTCAGAAACTACTACTGGAATTCTGAAACAAACAAACGAATTCACTGTGTGATAATATTTTACTCCAATGGTAAGTTGTCAAACACCAAAACAGTTAACACAGAATTTTTTCATCAAGATGGTTAGGTGGGTTGTTGTTTTAGTTTCGAGCAATGCTACACGAGGGCTATTGCGCTAGCCGTCCCTAATTTTGCAATGTAAGACTAGAAGGAAGACAACTAGTCATCAACACCCACCGCCAACTTTTGCTAACGAATAGTGGGAATGAACGTAACATCATAACACCCCCACAGCTGAGAGAAGGAGCATGTTTAGTGCGACAGGGATTCGAACCCGCGACTCTTATATAACGAGTCGAGTACCTTAACCACTTGTCCATGCCGGGCCTCATCAAGAGGGAAAACATCTACCAATTTTCTTTATTTGGATTACAGACCATATTTATTAATGTATTGCAGTTATTTGTCAGTTTTATTGTAAGGAAAAATTGTCACTTTGGTAAAAAATGATATTAAGATATTAAATAAGACGCTACATTAACTTTTCAAAACGAGTAGAATGAAAAGTGTGTAGTTTATAATGCTCTAATAGTATCAAAATGTAATTGAATAACTTTAAAACGTTTTCTCATAATCTGGAAGTGGTGATTCTATTAATGTCAAGTTATGTTTGCACCTTTTGTATTATATAAGAATTCTTAAATTAAACGTTGCCTTAAAAGTAATTTGTTCCTTTGCTAAGAGATTTCTGAATAATTTAACTTTACTATAAAAATAGTGTAGTAAAGAGTATAAGAAATTATTATTTTTCCACTTTTTGATTATCAAATCGTTTACTTTTAAATACGTTTCTACCCCCCAGCCGAAATTATTTACTTGTGTTTCATTGCCAAAACAAGGCCACAAAATATGCTTAGAAATATTTCCTTCTAACATTGTTATTTACAAAACTACTATGTATTGAATTTTCGTAGGATATACCATTCTTTTTTATCACTAGATATCTGTAGTGACTTTTAAACAGGGATGGTACTTATGAATTCAAATATTTTTCCCCGAAGATAACTAAATAAGTCTATCATTCCGTTGAATGTAATACAAGTCTGTTTAGAAAGAAGCATACATTATGAACGTTCATATTCAAACGCAAAGACCTCCTTTCAGAGTGTGATGCTAATTGAATAGTATCAGGGTATCTTTAGTAGTATCTTTAATAGTATCTTGAGACATCATGACTCATATAAGGGCCTGCTGACAAACTATATACAAAAAAATGTGAAATCTATAAAAAACATCTACATTTAGATATTAAACATATGAAATAGATCTAATTGATGAAAAGAATGACATCACTAAAGTCATTTAACAGAAATACATTAATACCCAAACTATTCAGTAGAAATACTTCATGCATGTCAGTATTCGAAATACATCTTTTGAGCCAGTCGTTAGTTTGTTTTTTTTTTTTGTTTTTTTTTAATTTCGCACAAAGCTACTCGAGGGCTATCTGTGCTAGCCGTCCCTAATTTAGCAGTGTAAGACTAGAGGGAAGGCAGCTAGTCATCACCACCCACCGCCAACTCTTGGGCAACTCTTTTACCAACGAATAGTGGGATTGACCGTCACATTATACGCCCCCACGGCTAGGAGGGCGAGCATGTTTAGCGCGACGCGGGCGCGACCAGTCGTTAGAGATAGATCACTGAAACCAGCCAAGAGAAAGACAACACAATTATTCACGGCATTCAATATAAATACGCCAATCACACCAGCCAGGGTCTGACATGGCCAGGTGGTTAAGGCGCTGGACTTAATCTTAAAGTTGCGGGTTCGAACCCCCGTCCCACCAAACATGCCAATCCTTTCATGCGAAGGTGCGTTATAATATAACGACTAGTCTTACTATTTGTTAATAAAAGAGTACCCCCCAAAAGGCAGCAGTGGTTGGTAATGACTAGTTGCCATCCCTTTAGTCTTTCACTACATATAACTCTCGGGTAGTCATGCGACAAATTCATACCAAACCAATCCAACTATTAGAAAGCCATCATTAAATCCTGTAAGGGGAAATAATCCGTTGAATCTAGTTAGTAAAAATAGGTCAATGAAGCCAGTAATTAAAAAGACACCGGTCAAGTGATTCATGGAAAATAATCACTGAAACCATTCAGTAGAAAGACTCTACTTAAGCCAGTCAATAGAAACATCTCATTGAATCTAGTGAGTAAAATTATGTTAATCAATCTAATCAATAGGAATATACCACTCAAATAAGTCAACAGGAAAATGTCACTAAGTACATTCAATAAAAATGTGTGAATCAGTCCATTCAGTAGAACGGAAAATTCTACTGTTATCAATAGCAAAGGATCTCTCAAACCATTCTATATAAAATGTATCATTAATATCAGTTTATAGGAAGACATTACTCAATCCTGTCAATGGATTGCCACCATAGAAGCTGGCCAATAAAAGTATATAATCAAAACCAGTAAATAGAAAGACACCACGCAACTCAGTCCATTCAATTGAAATACGTCACTCAATTCAGTCAATGGAAAGAAGTTACCCCAGTCAATTGAAACACATCACTGAATCCATTCAGCTTGATTTATATTACAATCCAATCTTTTTCTTATACTACAACATGAAAAAAGTCATAGTCTTTCTTATGTGTGTCAAACACAAGTCATAGGGAAATACCTTCCGTCCACTCCATTTCACCTTTATTTTTATTTTTTTTACTTTATAATTCATTAGCAATATAAGTTTTAACCGTAGTTAAATAGATCTTAAGTCTTGTATTTGTATACACTCTACATCATAAAGCTGAAATTCAGTTTTCAATAAACAACAATTTACTGTACATAGTTATAAAACTAAGACTGTTTTCAGCCACAGTATACACAAAAAAGACAATAAATCAGTGTACAGAATAAAAAGAAAGAAAAGAAAACCCGATGAGACTCCAAATAGTGTCATAAACTCAACATGTTTCTACGTGTTTATTGCGTCATCTTAGGTCCGGAATGGCCAGGTGGATTAAGGCGTTCGACTCATAATCTGAGGGTCGCGGTTTCGAATCTCCGTCGCACTAAACATGCTCGTACTTTCAGCTATGAGGGCGTTATAATGTGACGTTCAATCCCACTATACGTTGGTAAAATTGTAGCCCAAGAGTTGGCGGTGGGTTATGACGACCAGCTGCATTCCCTCTAGTCTTGCATTGCTAAAGTAGAGACGTTTAGCGCAGATAGCCCTCGTGTAGCTTTGCAAGAAATTCAAAAACAAGCAAGCGAGCGTCATTTTAAGGATTGTAATGTTGTACAAAAGGTAGCCAGAATATAATATACATATTAGAGGCTTCATGTGATCTTCTGAGACATTTCTATCAGATCTATTATCCTTATTTATTATTTAATATTTATTTTTTATATATTTATTTCAATAGATTCATGTATATTCATACAAATGATAGATCTAGGTTGTTTTAAAATAAGTTGTTTTTCCTGTTTATTTGTATGTTTTCTTTGAATAAAACGTTCTTATAGTCCCTTTAGAAGTACAGCCTTATGCCTACGTACATACAACGCGAGAAATTGGATTTCAACACCCGGGGTGGACAGACCACCCGTAACACATTTTGTAGCTTTGTGCTTAACTGTGATCAGACGCTCTTCTAATGGTAAAGTAGTAATATTATTTTTTAAATTTTCCTCATGTTTGTTCATTCTGTTGCTTAAATTTATTTAATTTGTTTTATACAAACATTTTTATTTTCACATGATATTTTATATGTACCAAAATTTTCAAGTAAATTAATTTTATATTTAATATTGTTAAGAATTTATCGGTCTGTCGAATTGTCGGGAAAAAGCATTAATTTGTTTATTAAAGTGTTTTATTATTTCACAAGATGAATAGGTAAAAATGATAGTACCAAACATTCTTTACTGTTTACAGCAATGGTTTTTAACTTAATTTTTTCGACAATGTTTTTGGTCTTTAAAAGTTCTGTCGGCAACATCAGGAACAAATATTTTTTACTGCTATATATTTAGGTACTAATATATTCCTGTTTACTACACAATTTTAGTATCCTATCAAAATAAAAGTAAAAAAAGGGAATAGCTTTTAGATTTTATGTGGCAATTTTTTGATGTGTCAGAAAGATTACAGGTAATTTGTTCAGCCGTGGGGGCGTTATAATGTGACGGTCAATCCCACTATTCGTTGGTAAAAGAGTAGCCTAAGAGTTGGCGGTGGGTGGTGATGACTAGCCGCCTTCCCTCTAGTCTTACACTGCTAAATTAGGGACGGCTAGCACAGATAGCCCTCGAGTAGCTTTGTGCGAAATTCCAAAACAAACAAGTTTTATGATTAGTAACCATTAGAACAAATAATTTGGAAACCTTACGTTGTCTATAAAGCATCATGAATTCAAACAACGTTCTTATTTTTGACGACAAGGTATTTCAATAATTATAGTTGACATTTTTTGCTAATAATATCCTACATCAAATATTCTGATGACTTTAAATCACTATAGTTTATAATTATTTTTATGTACTTGAGTAAACCAGTTTAATAATCAACTGTTTTATGTAATTAATTTGTTGTCGTTTTTATTTAAAGACAAAATAATATAAGTTTTGAAACTTCACTAAATTACATAATCAAAGATAAAAGTAAATATGATTAGCAAAAGGGTACCTTTGTCTTCTATTATTAGTAATAACCTTAGGTAATGTGCTACATACGTAGTTTATTTCAGCCTATCTTTCTAAAACGTTTCAGTCTCAGAGCTCGAAACAGTTAGAACTGTAAAGTTCTGCTTGTGCTAGAAATGCAGTAGTGTTTAATGTCTAGTCTCGTTTTCAAGTATGTGTCGACAAGTATTTTTATACAAACAGTATGGAATTTCTCTTTTTATACAAAACCCAAGATTACTAACATCTTCAAAATGTACATCATACGAAAGGGAGAATCGACCAAATAGAAAGAAAAATTCTAAAAATGGGATTTGAACGTAGGGAAATAAGAATTTCTAAATAAACAAGTCCGTGTATTTCGAAAACATTAAACAAGAAAACAAATCGAAAAGCAACCGTGTAAGATAAATTCCAGTGTAGAGTAACGGAACATTCAGATTGGGAGCAACTAGCTCTAATAGGCGATATATATTAAATGTAATTTTGTGTGTTTTTGTTGTTGTTTTTTTAAATTTACACTGTCTATTAAGCAATTAGAAAAAAGTTGATACTCAACATGGCAATATAAAGTTGGGAATAGGTTACGGAACGTGAACGGTAGTGTATTCTAGTGTCAGACGTTTTTTTCTGGAGGTAATGATATACGGTATGTTAGCTTTTTGGAAGAAAACTTCTGGATAACACTAAACTTTGTGCGAACATTTGACAGTGTATACTACGTAGACTAAATTTTACCAAGGAAGATACCACCGAGAAATTTCCCCATTCGTCTATTAGAAATACACTTGCCATAAAGTCATACATAAATAAGTACCGGTTATCTCTAGGCATGTAGCATAATAGCAATACTGTCCGCCAACGGTTGGCTTTCTCTTCCCTGGCATGGTAGTCATTGGGCTACATTCTGCTCATTGTATTGTAAAGAAAGGCGTTTTTGTATAGTATATATTGAAATGATTGTATGTTATATTCTTGAAAAGTTGAGAGCACTTCAAATTTTGTTTTGTTTTTCTATTTTTTTCGGTTTTCCCATTAAATCAGAGATATGTTTATGAACTAACAACGTTAAATTCCAAGGTTCGATTCGAAGTAGTGGATAATGCTAAGACAACCCAAGATGTAGATTTGCTATATTCAAGAAAATATTATTGTATGTAAATATTAAGTGACAAATAACAGAAAAAAAACTGTCAGGCAGTACTGTTCATGTTTTTTATTGTTTATTTTCTGCTGTAATTCTGTTAGCAAGATTAAACGGTATAATATTCACAGAAGATTTTGAAGGAAAAATTGTAAAGCAGCTGACTATATTATAACTTCATCTGTTTTAATAGGGCCCGGCATGGCCTAGCGCGTAAGGCGTGCGACTCCTAATCCGAGGGTCGCGGGTTCGCGCCCGCGTCGCGCTAAACATGCTCACCCTCCCAACCGTGGGGGTGTATAATGTGTAGGTCAATCCCACTATTCGTTGGTAAAAGAATAGCCCAAGAGTTGGCGGTGGGTAGCGATGACTAGCTGCCTTCCCTCTAGTCTTACACTGCTAAATTAGGGACGGCTAGCACAGATAGCCCTCGAGCAGCTTTGTGCGAAATTCCAAAAAAACAAACAAACAAAACAAACATCTGTTTTAAATAGGCAATAAAAATATAATGGTAAAAGCAATTCGCGAACAGATCAGAAAACCATCCTATTACATAGTTTATCTGAACTAAGACTGCTTGTTGTCCAAACGTATATGTTTTGTGATATATCGTGATTAATATAAGCTGAATATCATAAATATTTCATAAGCTCATAAAATATTAGATATAAGTCTATGATTTACGAGAGTTTGCAAACCAGTTTTGAATCAGTAGATGATATAGCTTGGGATTATTATATCATCCTGTTCTTTTATTTTATACCATACACTGAAGCATGAAAGTTTAGCATACTGGTTTCTATTCAGAATTTTGTTGCATGTCCCTAATGTTTAAAGAGAAATGCCAATATTTCATGGAAATACTCTTCAGTAAAATATGTTAAGAAACTATATGCCACTTCTTACAGGCCTGATGAAGAACTATGCAGAATAAAAGTGTAGTGTTTGAAAGACCTGTAATATGGAATTGTTGAGAGTGACGTTGAAATTATAATTTTCTTACTTGAAGGACAACAAATGTAATTTAATTACAAAGTAAAATCACTGGAGAATTCATAAGATTATACAAATAAGTATAAATCGAGTAGACATTTACTGAGGAATTACATTTATTTGCTTTAGGTATAACATAACTTTTATTATGAAATGGCCACACATCATGATAATTCACAGTTTTCATAATGAAGCATTACGTGTCATCAGAGTCAGGGAATAGAAACATTTGTATCTCGTATTCAGTTACACTTTTATAATCAAGTGTTGATCACAACAAAACTGAAACAATGGAGGTATTTGTAATCAGTTTATAGTCGCATTTTATATAATCAAAGGTTGAGAATCGTCACGTTTAGAGTGTAAAAGCTCTTTTGATTCATATTGAATTAAACTTTTTATAATCAATTGTTGAGAATAACTGTAATGAATGTCTAGTTTTATTTTGTACAATCAAGCATTATGGGTCACCATACAGAGAAAGTAGGGGCACTTAGTTTTTTAGTTCATTTTCAAATACATATTTGTACAAACACTTTTTTAAGGTAGTTGTCAAACTGTGTATTTCATTTTACTTGTTTGATATTGGTTGTTACGTAAGATATCACAATCATTATTATAAGTAATTTATTTGAATATAAATACCTAATAGATATTTCAGTATTTTTATGTTATGAACACCGTTGTGGGCCTGACATGGCCAAGCGCGTAAGGCGTGCGACTCGTAATCCGAGGGTCGCGGTTTTGCGCCCGAGTCGCGCTAAACATGCTCGCCCTTTCAGCCGTGGGGGCGTTATAATGTGATGGTCAATCCCACTATTCGTTGGTAAAAGAATAGCCCAAGTAAATGAGTAGTCCAAGAGTTGGCGGTGGGTGGTGATGACTAGCTACCTTCCCTCTAGTCTTACGCTGCTAAATTAGGGACGTCTAGCACAGATAGCCCTCGAGTAGCTTTGTGCGAAATTCAAAAACAAACAAACAAATGTTCTAACGACGAATGTAACTTTGGGTATTTCTATTTGCGCTACTACTAAAATTAAACCTTTTATAGGTGCTTTCATATTTTATCAGTATATTATTTTCATATCTACATGCGTATGTAGTTTTACTTTGTTTATACTACAAACGATAAATTTGAACTTGAAATTAGAGTATTTTATATCAAATAAATTTCTTTTTTAATTGATATAACTTACAATTAATTAATTTATTTGTTCAGTCAACTGTATTGTAATTATGAATGAAAATAAAAGAAATTGTAAATGTAATTGAATACGAAATGAAAGGATACACTTTCTTTGTTGCTCTATCTAGGAGTTCATTTGCCTTGGCTTCAGCCTTCATTAGTCATATGTCATGTTTTAAGCTGCATATATAATATGATTATGCTTATAGTTTTAAAGTAGCTACGCTAAAGTGTACATTTTTATTCACATCGATAATTAACATTTCTCAAAGTATTTGAATATTTTTTTATTTCCTAGTTTTTACAATGTTACGGAAAATGAAAGTTAATCTTATGCCGAAGTATTGAAACAAAGACTGCGACATTCTCGATGGCAAGACATCTTTATGAAACGGCATTCGACAGCAAAGTTCGTCGTGAAGTAGAGGATATTGACGAGTTGGCTCAAAGTCCCGTGTTGTCAGAGTTCAGACGAAGGAGACATAGCTCTGGGCCCGGATCTGCCTCTGCGCCGTCTTCCACCAGTGGATCTTCTTCCAATACACCAACCCACCAACCATACGTATTAGCTAGGGAGTCTCCTCGTAGGGTACTTCGCCAGCCTCTTCCTCAGTTTTGTCCCATAGAAAAAAAAAAAGTTACCCTGGTGCGAGGCAGTCCCCGTTCTTCACCTCTCCTGTCGCGTAACCATAACACAGCTTCACCTCTTGTATGCGGACTAACAAAAGGAGCAGAACTTGATCTTGAGAAATATGGACGAGATTTTCCGTTTCTGTTGAGGAAAAATTGTGAAAAGGAATATTCTTTCACAGATTCTGTTCCAGAATATTCGAAGAAAGCCATTAACCACCGATGCCTGGTTTCTACATGTAACATGATTCAAAAAGAGAAGTCTTTTAACAAATTAGTGCCTGGATCGGAAAGTAGAATGCCCCGAGAAATATCATACTATGAAATTGGAAAACCTAAATCATTTGAGACACTTACAGGCTTCTTAGATCGCAGAAACTTCAAAACAGATAAAAATAACTCCACTTCCAAATTATTTGTTGAAAATGGTGCTTTTATAGACAATGCTCACGAAAACAAACCTGATCTTTTTACTTCCATAAATCTAGAAAACAAAAGGACAGACACTGGTAACAAATTTGTAAAACATTTTGAGATGTGGGGCTTACCAAGGCGTTCTAATACATCTGATCAAGAAAAATCTTTCTCAAAATCTTTTATTTCAACTCTTCAAAAAGACTATGACTCGAAGCAGTCATTAAACAATCCCCAGTTGTTTATACGATGCAAACATCTAAGCTGTCGAACTGATCAAAACGGCTTAAAAGATAGTTCAAAAACTGGTGTATCTTTTCCGAAAAATAGTGAGCTCTCAAAGGCTGAACAAAATGCACCAGAGAAAATCCAGGAGCTCAGCACCATTTCGCAAAATGCAAAATCTCCACAGGATAATCGGCTATTGTGGAATGTATCAGAACTGAAACTAAAACCTGATAATCTAGATCCCCTGAAAGAGAATACAAAAACAGATGAAAGTAATAACCCAAAGCCAGGTAAATGCTGTAAACAACTAGGGAAGGAGGAGCATACAAGTCAAGATGATTCTATTGTAGGAAAAGAAGATCGTGAAACTCTTGAATCAGATAAAGACGCAGATAACAATGACAAAACTGTCACGCGGCCAAAGAGACCAGGATTCCTGCCGATTCCTAGCTTAGCAGGAGTGTACTCGCCAATGACTATAAGAACTCATAAAACGCAGTCTCCTACTGATAGCCCTAAATTCCCAAAGAAGGATAACTCTAGTAACAAACCATCCACGTCGAAAGATTCAGGTGTGATAAAGTATATTTTAAATATAAAGTATATTAAATACATGGAATATTTATAAATATATTTTTTACTTTCACGAGCATAAAAGATCACGTATTTCAACACCAGTCAAATGCTACAATTATTGTTTAGTACAAGATTAATTAATGGAGATAAAGCTGCTTATGCAATTTATCACCTATGACACTTACGGTTTAAACGGTGAAAGAAAGTGAAAAATTGGAAAACCAATAAGCGTAAAATTTTTTATAAATTCATATTAACTGAATATGTTTTACTAGATTCCTCTTTGTTTGTCCATTACGGCTCGAAATGAGAGGATGAAAAGAAATAGTATTTCAAATCTAACATTTATCGTTTAGCTTCCTAAAGTCTCTGACCAATAAGCTCTTCATTCAATAGCAAAATTTATCAGTTGAGTTGAACGTTGAGAGACAAAGGATTCTATGAAATGCAATTCATAAATGCAGTATAATACTTTAAATGTCACAGTTTAAACGCCAAAAGTCGATGAAATAGTGGAAAATTAATTAGGCCAATTTTTGACATAAGAAGGAAGTGATTCATAGAAGACAAAAGATCGATCTGAAAAGTGATTTTTTGTACATTTGTAATGTGGAACCGTAATGTACAAATTAAGAAAAACTTATCTAAATGTAGCTATCTTGTTAACTCTGTTGTCAATCAAAAATCGCGCCAAAATATTTAAAAGAGACATTTTTAACTCAAAACAAGTGTAAATTTAATGGATAAAGATTTTATTTTATGTGATTTTTTAGATGTAGAACACGGTAAAGTAAGATATATGCACCATTAAAATGTTAGTGGTTAAAAATATTATTTAAGTGTTGAGTAGTGAATGATTAAAAGGACTGCGACATTCTCCTTAGAAGGCATCTTTATAAAACAGCTTTTGATATTTGTGAAATAGGTCTTATCAGTATCTCCAATCTCCAGTTTTAAAGTTTTAACTAATTGTGTGATGAGTCGTTACTTCGGAATAGTCTATGGAGTACTTTGCTTCGGAATAGTTTGTGCAGTACTTTACTTCGGAAAAAAACAAACGTGTAGCAGTTAAAATACTTTATTAAGTATAACCTTAGGTTATATTTTCATATACACATACATGTATACACAAAGAGGTAAATTTTTTTATGAAATATGTTATTAATATTCGTACTTTTTATTTCCCCTAATTATTTTTGAGAAACACTAAAATCAAGATAAAAAACTTTAGGTGTACTTAAAGATAAAAGAACATGCAAACATTCTTAGTGGCATACGAGTTTTCCTATGGAGCTTGATTTGCATTTCTGAAGTTCATCTCTATAAAAGAACTTGGATTTTATAAGTGAATGCAGTTACAACTTTTATAGCAACACGAAGCTTACATGTATGTAGAGTATATACCTTATATGTGTCAAATATTTTGAGTTTCTGTCAAACCGTAATACCTTATATTCGTGTTAAGTATCTTCAACAAGTTTTATGTAACTTACCAAATAGTTTGGAAACAAAAATGCATTGCACATTTTAAGAGCAGATCTGCATACAATACATTTAAAGTGGGATAAAAATAACTGAATCAACAAGATTAGGTGCAGTCAAAGCTAGCATCCATACTTCGCGAAGAATTAAGTGAGTGTGTGTTTTGTGTGATTTTCTTATAGCAAAGCCACATAGAGCTATCTGCTCAGCCCACCGAGGGGAATCGAACCCCTGATTTTAGCGTTTATAAATCCGGAGACATACCGCTGTACTAGCGGGGGGCAGAATTAAGTGAACAAAACAACTTGACGAAGAAACTCTGGAGGTTTATGAATAAGTTTAAGTTTTTAACTAGTAGAAATATATGTTCACTTGTAATTGTAATACACTGATAAATCGTTAAATACAGGTTTCTTGGTTTTGAAACCGTAGGGAAAATTTCTTAGTTATAGAACAATTGTATTGGTTTGAGCTAAAACTAATTTGTTTTTATTAATAATTTGAAAGAAATTACAAGCGGACAGCAAGTAGATTAAATAATAACTTCCTTATCACAATTTACAAAGTTGCTCTTTAGCTTTGTTTGTTTTTCCAAAGAATTAAAACCTTAAATGAAAAAGCTTGAAAATTTCCAAATATCAAAAGCTGTAAAACTTGAGAAACTCATTTCATGAGATGAATGCAGCTATCGCCCTCTGGTAGTAGGTTTTTCAACTTACTCATTTAGAACATTTTATTGTAGTAAAAAAAGTAAAACGTGATATAAATTTTCCCTTTTTCATTTGTTAAAGAAGAAGATGGGATATCAATTTATGTGCTGTCTGATGGTAAATTCACCTTGAAGGATTAATAACATTGTGCCTTATACAATTTTCTGGGTTTACAATGAATGATTCTGGGATTTACTTTTTTATCTAGATAATTTCTCTTTTCATCACATCTGTTATCATTCTTACTGCTATCACATATTACGTGCGTATGTTCGGGTTTGGAATTTCATTATTTTGATAAAAATAAAAAAAACAACCTAATGATCCTAGCTCAATGTTCTAATTCATTTATTGTAGCCAACAGGAAACAGCTTACATGGTATAAAACTTTTTTTAGGACATTAAGACTTTATGAAGCACTTAGGTTGACTAATTACATTTACATCTGGTTAAAGGTATTATACTTTGTTTTTGATATCAGAGCCAGATAATAATAATTTAGTAATGTGTATGTTTTCGTTTTTACCAGTAATTTTACTAAACTTTCAAACACGTAATTGTCTTTCAGTTTAACAATAGGAGTTCATTATAGTTTGATCTATATTTTTGAAGTTACAACATAATAAACTTCTTTAACTTGCAGTTCTGCAAACTAAAATTACGAGTACCACAAAATTCAAAAAAATTGCTACAATAGAAACTGTAGTGTCAGACAATAATAATTCTTCACAGAAATATGTTATAAATACATCTTAAGTGGTAGTCAAAAGTGTTTGGCAGAAAATTGTTGCAAAGAGACTACGGTGTCAGTCAGTAATCCTGCTGTGTTATGCAATAAACGCTAAAATAAGGTATTTATAATAGAACATACTGTTTCTGGCATTATTATTTCTCAGAAGTTTCTTTTGATGGAAACTGCGCTGTCAAGTAATAGTTCCTCATAATTTTTTGTTATAATGGAAAATATTGATTGTATCAATCAATAGTATTTGCCATTTTTTTAAAATTTTTGCAATTAAATCTTCTGTGTCACGCAATGTTCATCCATAAATATTCCTTCATTGACGATTGTTACAAAGGAATTTATATTGTTAGGCAATATTTTTTCGCAGAAGTTTGATGCAATGGAATTTTTTACGTTAGGCAAAATTCATACTGAAAAGTTTGTTAGAATGGAAACTGTGGTATCGAGCAATACAGACTGAATGAATTTTGTAGCAAATAAAACTATAGTGTTATTAAATAGTCATTCATCAAGGTTTGTTTCAATGAAAACTGCAACATCAAGTAACAATCCTTCACACAAATTCGTTACAAATGAGCTTGCTGTATGAGACTATTGATTGATATATCGAGTTTCATTGCAACAAATCTTATGAAACTCGAAGTATCAATCAATAGTTTTTCACAGAACTTTATTAAAGTGGAAATTTCAGCATCTGTCAACGGTCTTCACTAAAGCTTGCTAGAGTGAAAACTGATGTGTAAGTCGATAGTCTATTGCAGAAATTCATTGCTAATTTCTTACATCATAAATATGGCGCCAATCAGTTGAACATGTTACAATAGGAACTGCTATATGAGTAAATACTTCATTTTGGAGATTTTTACAGAAAAACTAATATGCCATCCAAAACCGTACGTAGAAATTTATAATTGAATTTGACGTGTCGCGCAATAATTGTGTAAAGATGTGGTTTACAATAGAACCTGTTCTATCAGACAACAGTTCTTTACAAACGTTTGTTACGTTTTTAAGTGATTATTCCTGAAGGCTGCTACCATGGAAATTTTAGTGTCATATAATTGCAATGGACTCTGTAATACAATAATCTTAACAAATGGTTTATTACCATGGTACCAGCTATGTAAGACAATGTGTGCGTGTGGCTATCAGCTGAGCGTCAGACAATGGTCCTTCAAAATGATTGACTCTGCCGTGTCACACAATAATTTTTCATCAATTTTTATTACCATGGTATTTGCTGTGTTACGTAAGAGTCCTTCACAAAAGCTCTTTATAGTGGAAACTAAGATGTTATTCAGTAATCTTTCATATAAGAATCTTTTTTCTTCTTTTCGTAAATGAAATTTACGGTGTCATTCAATAGTACTTAAGAGATTGAAATTACTATGGAATCTGAAGTGTTAGGCAATCTTTCTTAAACATATGTTTCTTACAATTACATTTCCTGTGTGAGGCGATACTCTTTCATAGTAGTTTTTATCTATTCATTTACAGAATGGAAACGACCCCAAGTTGCACAGGGTTAAGTATGCTGACTTATAACACTAGAAAACCTGGTCTCGACACCCTTCGTAGGCTTAAAACAGATAGTCAGTTATGTAGCTTTGTGCTTAAGTAACAAACAAATAATGGAAACTACGATATTAGACAACAGTACGCATAACAGACGATGGAACAAGAAGTTTCAAGGAAAATATGGGAAAGAAATAATTACTTGTTTAAAGTGCTACTGGTTATCTGAAGCAAAAAAGTAGATATTATTTTCAGCATATCTCACAATATTTATGGTAATTGTTTGTGTTTAAACATTTCACAAAAATTTAAAGAAAGTGCTAAAAGCACCAGGAATATGTTTACAGTAAGCATACGACATATTAATCGCTGTTTATACAAACTTTACAGGTAAATGCGCATATTTCAGTATGTTTGTGTTACCAAAAATGTTTACTGTGTTTATTACAACTAGAAAGTTCACTTTGTTTAACCTTCTAAATCTATTTACTGTACTTGTATTAACCAAAATTTTCTACTATCATTGTATTACAAACCAGTTTATTCTGATCCTCTTATCAATTCTATTCACTCTGTTTGTCTTATCATACCCGTTTACTCCGCTTGCCTTAGAAAAAAACAAAACAACTATTCACTGTAATTGTTCTACTACGCCTATTTACTGTATTTATCTAACCAAAACTATTCACTCTGTATTTTTACCGAAACAGTTTATTGTGTATGTTATACTAAACATATTTACTGTGTTTGGTGTACCAAACATATTTACAATGTAATTCACTTTGTTATACCAATCATATTTACTGTGTTTGTTTTCTCGAAGCTGTTTATTCTGTTTGTTTTGCCAAACTTATTCACTGTGTTTATCTTAAGAAACCTACACATCCTGTGTTTTGCCAATCCATTTTTATTGTGTTTCCATAACCAGAAACGTCTAATGTGTTTGTTTGCCTTATCAAAACTATTTCATGTGCTTTCCTTATCAAAGCCGTTTAACAGTGTTTGTCTTAACAGCGTTTCTGTTGTCTCTTGTAAGAACTGTTTATTATGTTTATTTTGCAAAAGTTTCAACCTTATTTGTTTTCGTCTGTTGTATCAAGGCTGTTTAGTGTTTCATACATTTGAATTGTACACCAATTATACCTGATTTAAGCAAGACTTTCAGAATCCAAAGATACTTTAATCTAATATTATAGTTTAAAGCACTGTGCAATGAGATGTTTAAAGATCTAGAGAAATCGAAAGATGTTGTAATTTGCAAACAGTTTCAATTTGTTTAATAACTGTATTATTTTATTGCAGTTGTTTCTATTATATAAAACATTATGTATGTTTTTTCAGGAAATAGACTTATTATATGAGAACATATGTAAAATATGAGATAGATAAATATATATAGATATGTAATTAGACATAATTTTCTACAGAAAGAAAAAGAAATGGAAATATATATATATACATACACTAAAGAACTAAAATGTAGCCATAAAACAAATATTCAACACTGGAGCACAAATTGTATATAGGATGGGTCATTATGTAATGTGTCCTGGTTTTGTGAAACACGTAATTTATATACTCCACCGTTGGGTTTGTTTGTTTCTTTTCAATTTCACGCAAAGCTACTAGAGAGCTATCTGCGCTAGCCTTCCCTAACTTGGCAGTGTAAAACTAGAAGGAAGGCATCTAGTCATCAACCACCCACCGCCAACTCTTGGGTTACTCTTTTACCAACGAATAGTGGGATCGAGCGTCACATTATAACGCCTCCACGGCTGAAAGGGCAAGCATGTTTGGTGCGATGGGGATTCGAACCACTGACCATCAGATTAAGAGTCGAGTGTCTTAACCATCTGGCCATGCCGAACTCCGCTGTTGAGACAGAGATACTTTTCTGGATTTACAACGCTACTATAACCAAAGGTTTTATTTCCTTCGGTGAACACAGCAGGTAGCTCAATGAAGCTTTTCAATATAACTATAAAATACACACACATCATATGTTTTGCACCCTAGTGATGAATATTTTTAGTAGCTGCGTTTTTAGGTTTTCATTTTTTTATATTTATTTATTTTTATTGTTCTTTACAAAATTAAATTTAATTATCTTTCAATTAAGATCTGGATATGTTGTGTAAAATCCACGCTATCTTTTCTTTTAGTAAAAAAAAAATTGTAGCTCAAATGTATGGATACAGACGTATTATGTGTTGGTGTTTGTATGAATATAAATGAGTCGTTTTATGAAAATACGCCAGATTATGATGTTAAAAAGTAGGATTTGTTCGGGAGGTTATTTAGAATGATGTGATAACTCTATACTTATATAATTATCGTATTACGTCGTGCTCGATGTTCATGATATTTTCAATGAGAGTTGAGAATTCATGTTTATAAAAAAAGTTTAAATATATTTAATTTTAATGCTAAATTTTGAGAAATATTTGACAAAAAGTGTAAGACATCTTCGTGAATGTCGGTTATCAAAAGCATTTTATTTTTATATAAAGGTGTACAAACATTTTGTTTCATCAAACTTGTTACTTTTAATAACAATTTATGCAGAGATAAACTCTGATTGTTTATACAAAAGTTGCGTTTCAATATAATTCTTATAAAAGTGACGTTAGAAACCAATAGGCCTAATATTCGCGATAAAAAATACACAAACTGCAATTTACATAATTCTTATAAAGTTATAGCTGAGAGGCATTTTTAAATAGTATGTTTAAGGAAGAAAAACATAATTTTAAGATAGAGTCCTGACTATGCACACTTATCACCTAAGTGTATATCACATTACTTAACAGTGAATTCTGAACCTGAATAAAATACGTAACAAGACCTTTTAATTGCACTTTATACAGTTTATATGAAGTGCAATTAAATCCTCACGATGGGAACTTGCTCGTGTTGTTTCGTAGATACGTTAGCATCAAAGAACAGAAACTAAGTCTGCTTTTGTGGCCTTTGTTAGCCTTAGTGTGAAAAGCTATTCTATGATCGACCTAGTCCCTTGGGTGTGTAGGTTTTCACAGAGACCAAATTGAATTTCTTCAAAATAAGATTACTCGATAAAGAAAGTGACAAGAGAGTACAGAATTCTTCATAACGGCTGATGGCGAGGGATTTGGAGCTTCTCTCGTGTAGTGTAGCAAAACAACAGGTACTGGGGGATTTCTTGGGCCTAGGAAGGATATTGTGACGTGTGAACAAACTCAGTTGTTACTTTAGCTTTCAATTCCGCGGTAGATTGCTCGACTTTTAGGTTATTACGTCTCGAGATTTAAGGTATTCACGCGCTTGATTTCATGTTTTCTTATGTTTGCAGATATAAGATACCGTTATCTGTCATAAGGTACGGTTATCTATCATATTGGAACACATTTTTAAAATTGTTTTAATACTTCAGTTACTGTTTCTGATACTTACGGTTTATATTTAACTCCTGTTTCTGATAAACCTAACACCAGTTAAACTGAATTATTAAAAAAATCTTTTATCAGTCGTTCAGACTGGTTATTTTCTTATATACCTTAAGCGGCTATTAGCACATATCAAGTAAACTTCTGAATATTCTAAAATAATAAGTAGTTAATACTTGGCATGTGTGATCTTCAAGAGACGACACGAATGAAGATTCTTACAATCCAACTTTGGAAACGTTCAAAACTGTATAATTTCCCGCTAAAAGCTACAAATTGTTTTAAACTTAAATCAAAATAACTTAGAAGATAACAGTCACAAAACACTTTAGCTTTTTAACGTTTTTAATTATCTTACATTTTTCAATAGGTGCAAAGTTTTTAAACATTTGTAGTACGATAATAAAAACAAAAGAAGCAAATCTAAGAAACATGTTAATCAAAGCTTTTAATATTTTTTATAATCGTTTAAAAAAGACTGCCAAAATTAATTTGTAATATGTTTATAAAATGATGCGTGTTACTGAATCATGCTGGGTTTCGAACCAATATACACGTTGTAAGTTGGATGATCGAATTTTAATATTTTTCTATCATTTTTCTTTCTTCTATAGAATAGCAAATATTCTTATGAAATAATGTTTATTCTTAGATGTGCCTTTATTTCGTACAAAAATGTCATTAGTTTATATAAAATGTCACTAATTTCCAGAAAATGTAGTTATGTTGAAGAAAACTGCCATGACATGAAGCATCTTAATATATAAAATAAGTATTTATGCCTTTTTCCGTACTATGAATTGCTGTTCAACAGAAAGAACCTTGAACACTCTGAAAGCGGCTTTATCTCAATATTAAGTTTTTTAGGAAAAATGCGTTTGTTTCTTTATTGTTAAGCACAAAACCACACGAAAGGTTATTTTGAGCGTTATAAGCCTTCATACTGCTGAAGCACTAAGAAGCTCTGAAGGAGAGTATATACTTTTTATTCTCTTGTGCTGCGTTCCTCTGTCAAGAAATTACTTGAGAATTCAAAATTAGTTAAATACACAAAAGTGATTTAAGGGCAAAACTGAACAGTAAACAATCTGTGCTCTTTCTTTCCACCGTTAGGAACCAACATCTTTTTATGTTATGTACTGGTTTTATAAACTTCTTGTAAAATAACCTGTAGGAATTTTATATCAAGCTATTTTGGTAAGAATGTAAGTGACTAACAGCTTCACAACTCTTTCACACAGTTACTTCACCTTCTTACGTTCCAGTCAAAATTATATTAGGTTATGTTTTAAACTTCAATAACACAGATGTATTAAAGAAAAAGTCGACAATTTATAATACACAATAAATATTTGAAAACAAGATTGTTCCAGTTTCAAAATACAACGACTTTTGTTTTATTTTACTTAACAATTTACTGTATAAAGATATCATTGACCAAGGACAATCTCATACACTACATGACATGAATTATGAGCTATCTATCTTTATATAATAAATTATGAACTAAAATATTTTATTTTATTTTGAAGCTGGGGACAGTTTCATTTCTAAATATATGTTATGTACTATTAACGTTGGCTTTTTATATAAGTATCGTCATAATCTTATATGTTTTAAAGCTGTTTGATAACATATTAAAAGAAACAATAATAAAATGATTTATATTTAATATGCTAAGTCCATAGTTATGCTTAAATATGTGTTGGGCAAGTCAGATCTAAATGCAGGCTTACGTGAGTATTTATATACTCTTCAAAAAAAGAAACTCAAAAGGCAAAATATGAGACAAATTGTTAACAAGTTTATTCCGGGTAGTTCTGTATGACATGTGTGAAACTTTGCACATTCACTGCTGAACATCCAAAGTCTGCAAAGGCGAAGTCCACGCTCACTAGGTGAAGTTTAACGTCACTCAACGTCAATAACGAGTATGCCCCCCGTGAGCATCAAGAACTGCTTGGCATCTCCTGCCCATGGAAGCGATGAGATGACGAATCACATCCTGTGGAATGGCTGTCCACTCAGCCTGTAAAGCTGCTGCAAGCTGAGGTAGAGTCTGCGGTTGAGGTTGTCGCCGTCGCAGACGTCGGTCCAACTCGTCCCAAACTAACTAAACTAAACTAAACTAACGTGGCAGGGGTTCAGTTTAGAGAGAGAGAAATCAGAAGAGTTCTCTCTCCAACTGGGGTGTTCAGGAACTTTGTAGTTCCTCTTCGTCCCCTTACGTGAGAAATGTTTTAAAATATCCATGGAATTTTTACTTTTTTTTTAACATTTCAAAAATATTTGTGAGTGAGAGGAAGGACGGAAGAACTGGACGAAAGCAGCGAAAGTGAAGTGAGCCAGACCTTGGCTCGAGGATGGAGAACCCTGGCGGCTGGCGAATTGGTTTTTAAAATTTACTGTAATTGATTAGATATCCTTGACTGGGTAAACGGCCCTTTCCAGAATGAGGCTGGGACCTACAGGTCCGATGCCAGAGATTTTGCTGTGGGGGGAAACGGGAGTACCCCGTGAAAACCCACTTTCACGGCCTGGGCGCCAAATAATCTACCCAGGCCGTGCCCGGAAGTAACTGGGAAAGAAAAAGAAAAGAAAAAAAAAGCAAAAAAAACTGATGAACCACGTTGATGGTGTACGTGAAAACTGTTATCTGCAGTCTTGTAGATCGGGTGGTAACTTCATCATGAACTTGTTTCCACACTTGAAGCCCATTGGTGCAACTGAGAAACGTGGTCTTGGTGGTGGAACTACTGGCTGTTCTTCGGTGAGTTGTTCTTCGGTGAGTTGTTCTTCGCTGGTTTGTGATGCTTTGTTTCTTCTCGAGATTTTGGTTTGAGTTTTCTGCGTGGAGGTAGATTGTTTTTCAGTTTGTGCTGTCGCGTCGATGGTTATCTTCGTAATGGTTTGAGTCTGGCTGGTTGTTGAGTTCTGTGGAACTGGGATTGAAGTCTGGCAGGAACTGTCCTTTTTCTTTCTTGAACTACTGGAACTTGGCGTGTTGCCAACAATGGGTGTTGTCTTCTTCTGAGTCGGGTTGTCTGAATCCGTCTTCGTGTTTCTTCTAATACGGTCTGGACTCGGCGGTATTTTGGTATTTTCCTGTTGGAAGATTTCCGTTGGTTGTTTGCGATATCTGGGTGCTTGGTTTGAACCATTCTTGAGTGGTCGTCGATGTGGGCGTTCGGCTCTAAAATGAAATATATGATAATAGCAGCCATCTCGTAAAATACAGTCGGCACTGTACTTCGATGTTGTCACTATCTTCATGAAGTGTGTGGGATGATTACTGTTCTTAGAATAAATTCGATGAACTGCGTATACCTTGGCTTGTATTTGGAGTTCTATGGTTTGTCTAATTTCTTCTGGTTGAATTGATGGGTCGACGCCCCTGAGGAATACAGAATAAAGATTGACTGGACTTTTCGTTGGGGAACAACTTACTTTAAATCATATGATTTGCCGTTTCTTAATCATATGATGATGTTGGTTCTAAAAAATCATGTTGACAATTAATTACTTGTCGTCTCTAGTTTGGAGTTAGGATAGATTTATTTATTTATCGTCTCTAGTTTGGAGTTATGATAGATTTATTCAAAATATTTTTATATATCGTGAAAAGAACAAGTTTTTCTTTAATAACTCTTTTTATTCATGAAATAACATTAAGGAATGTTTAAAGCAATACGTAATAGCAATAGCAGTTTAAAAACAACGAATATAATAATATTATACATTGAAAATACATTCAGGCTATGTTCAAAATATCTATTTGACTTGTTGCACTTTTTGTGTATGTTCTCAGTTTCACGATGTTGGAAGCATTAGTAATCTTCCATCATCACTTGATTCCATCGTCCTTGATGGAACGTCATTGATTTTGGGAAACTTGTCAGACATATAACTGAAACTATTACCATACTTAATCATTCCTTTTTACAAATTTTTCAAGAGTCCCAGCTTGTTTTGTGGTAGGCGATTGAAACACATTTTGCGGATTCCCTACTGACATTTAGTTATCTCTTACTAGCCAATTCTTCTTTTTGAAGTTATTTTTATCATCTCTACTGTTCAGAAAACACAAAAACAACAATGTTTGGTATAGCTACTTTGCAGGCCTAGCAGGAGTGCAATAACTTTAAGATCATTACATATGTTCCACCTACGGTGATATTTGATAGCAGTCAGCGTTTCAAATGATTTTCTAGAAAATATATAAATATTTATTTTTACAGAACTAGAGTCTCACAGATTCTAAAAAAAACACACATAGTTTTGCATAAGTTGATTACGTCATTGGTGTAATGTGAGGAAGAAGACGGGATTTTGTTTTGACTGTGAGCGGAACGAAGAAAAGCGACCAACTGAGTGAGCGAGTGAGAGACAACTGAGAGAAAAGCGTCTAACTCAGTCCCTTTTATGCTCAGTTGAGGGACTTTACGAATGTAGGAAAATGAGTAAGTGAGGGCGTCACGATTCCAAAGCAGAGCAAGTAAGCGTGGGAATGAAGAAAAGTGATGTAATTCACTAGAATTACATGGAGAACAAATAGCATAATGAACAATACACATAGAACTTTACACTAATAGAATACAGTTAATTTTTGATATTATCAAAATGGTATGCCTTTTACCCATCAAACTGTCCAAAGAAACGTAACTTCACAGCATAAATATATTTTACTGAGTTGATTGCATATTATTTCACATGGTGCTGATAAAATACTGAGATATTTCAATAACTCAGAATCTAGAGGTGATGGACCTATTTTGATCATACTTTTGAAATCATTTGAGTTTTTTCCAGTGGCAAAGTTGTTGTTGTCCACAGTTATCATTACCACGAAACGTCGTGAATAACCTAATGAATTCACGTTGTCATAACCACGAATTGTCCAGAAGAATCTAACTAATGTATGTTGTTACAAAGTGTACAAAATAATTTAATACTTTGTTATAGCTCAATCCAAATAAAGTTGAAACTTACTAAAGCGGATGGAATTACAATGATCACTAAGATAAGCAGAAATCGTTAGAAGAAACTTTTTATCACAGTAGGGATATTTATTACATTACCGTGATTTTGAATGAACCCTGTAAAACAAAGTTTTCTGTTTACTCTGATGTAATGCGTAAATGGAATATTTGAATTTTTTTTCCTTTTACACTATTTTCTTTATTATAGAAATGGATAGAAAATATTATTTCAGGTAATGAGCATTGCATTATGTTACAAGCGAAATTGACTTTTTTTCTAGAGTGTGACGTAAAGAAGTATCTAACCCTTCTGTATAACATGCAAATTGGAAGGATGTATGACTGTGACGCGATAATTTACTTTGATATTTAACATGAAGCGTCACTAGAAGTAAATCGATAAATAGACGAAAGAGATCATTAGAGACTACCACTGCTATATTAAGAAAGAGAAGCATATTCTGAACAGTAATTTGCCTTCTCTACTACTTGTCTGCCTGTTAGTGAGAATGATCATGACACCATGTCTACAATTTCAATTAACGTTGACGAATTATACTGAATAGCACACAAAACCCCCATTATATATAATTCTCTCTAGATTTATATAATCCATGATATTATTATCAAATAGTATTTCTAAAGTTTTGGCTTAAAATTACAAAAATCAATTTGTTTTAATTATTATAATTCAGAGTTATTATGGACACATACAACTTAAAACATTTTATTCATTGCTAAGTAATGGGAGTAAATAATATGTTAAGAACAAGTAATTCATATCTTGGTGAACTAACACATTAAAGATAATTGAAAACCACTATCTTAACTGCTATACATGATCACGGTTGCTGAATATGAGAAATAGTGCTTCTTTTATTACCAATATTGTTTTATTAATGCAAACTGCCTAAAGCTTAAATCTTGACAATGTTTTTTTTTTCTGTTTGTTTTTTAACATTGAATGATTTATATACTCAAAAAGTAAGAAAACGTGCAATTTACGTATAATTTTTATTTTATACTTATAATTAAATACACTCAGTTTACTTTAATTAACTAGATAAATAGCTATATTTATCTGACATGTGTTTCTATTCTGTTTTTATTTTGCCTTTGGACAGGTGCACCTACTCGACCAACCCTGAATCTAAGCCTAAACCTAAACATTGCAAATGCTCCTAAGCGAGCTCGTCAGCAACTGGTTTTTAGCTTTGGTTGTCCAATACTGAGTGCTGTTGGTGAGACGATTGATCCAAATATACCCCTGGAGAGGCAGGGGTAAGTATTCTCCGATTGAAAATTACCCAGTGTTTATTACAAAATCCTTTAAAATAGATGTTTTGTATCATGATTTGCATAAAGGAGAATACACAGAATAAGGACTCAAACAACGGTTACTATACTTCAAATACAGTCAAATGAAAAGTTTAAACTATTAAATTTGAAAATGTTTATTTCATTAACAAAATAGATTCTTTCTGATTTATCAATTTTCTCACGTAACTAGAAAAACAAAGTGTTAAAAAACTGTTAAAAAACTTGACTAGATGTGTCACAAGGGTGAATTATTCTGAATAAATACGAAATGTTGAAACCCATTTATAAGTATGTTTGGACACGTTACAAGGGTAATTCATGGTTGCTAAAATGAAATGTTGGAACACTGTTATAAAATCTGACTAGACGTGTGTGAATGTTAAAATAAAATATTGTTCTAGAGTCTGACTATATGTGATATATCACAAGAATGGCATTTTGCTTATTAAACATAAAATGCTGAAAAGTCTGTCTAAATGTGTTACAAGGTAGAAATATACTAGTTGAAAACAAAATATTGAAAAGTTGTTATGGAATCTAACTCGGTACATCATAAGAGAAAATTATGCTGTTAGAAACGATGTGTTTCAGAAAAGTAAACTTTCCACGTTATTCTCGGTTACTTATACTGAATACTCTTCTCCAGAGATTTATACTGTGTATGATTTATTTTTAGAAACGTTTATGCTGGTTACTGACATAAGTTAAACTAACAGTGAACCCAAACCTAACATTTTCTGACTCTGTTAGAATAATATTTTAAAATAAAACAAAAAGTGATAAATATTAACAAATTACTTTATTTTCCTATACACAGGTGGTATCATGGATCCATAAGCAGAATCGATGCGGAAAAACTTTTGAGGAGCTTGAAAGAAGGAAGTTATCTTGTCCGAAACAGCAAAAGCTCAAAAGGAAAATTCTCCTTATCTCTCAAGTTAGTCAGAGCGTTGTATCACTTGACATTTAGACTAAAAATAATTTCGTTGATTAGATATAAGCTTTTGCAGTGTTTTAATATAGCTATTTTTATAGCAGTTAATTTACGAATTAATTTAATTTTTGAAATTTCGCTGGAAGCGATTCATTGGTAAAGCATCTATGAAACATAACAGAAGCGACTGCGCAACAGTACCTAGTTGGAATTGGATATAACTGTAGGGTCAAAGTATTTAAACATTACCAATAATAATATTATGTTGAATAGTGTATACAAGTGATAAATAAATTGAAATGCTATGAAGGACTTTTAAAGATTGAACTATTTTTAAATTCGATAATATCAAGCAGAAAATTTCTCATGAACAAACAAAATATCACATGTCTTTAAAATTTAAAATATAAAAGAAAGAAAATACAATCTACATAATGAAATTAAGAAATATTATATTTCTTGTAGAATATAAACAACAACTAATAATCAGTGATGTTGAGAAAACTCACGACATTCACTCTACACGCCCTCTACATTCGACACTCAGTTACACAACCCCTTTCAAACATGTGGTCAGCTTCCTGTCAGTTACCTCTTTCTTTCTTTGTGAACCTGACGATGACCGAAGAAGGTCAAAACTTTGTTCGCTCCTCCACGTAAAAAAAATTATCAACCCACACTAGCCGTTTTTACATATATATTTTTCACAGACAACAACTGTTTGTATTCTTTTTTCAACAAACTATATTTTTTCCAGAAATTATATTGTCAAGTTAAAAACAAACAATGTGTCATAAGAAACAATAAGAAATGGGGTTTATATATTTTTATTTCAGTTTCTTAAGAAATACAGATAAACTTAAATTATTTGCTAACTGATCATATGTTTAACTGATACGTGATTTTCTTACGTGTGTGCGAATGCCATCGTTTCTGTTTAAATCAGCGAAACATTTATTAAGTCGACAAATTTCAATATAACTTTGTTTCTCTTGACTTCGGTTGTGAAAATTAGGTAGAAATATATTGGCATAAATCTGTAAGAGCTTTGCATAAGTAATATTTTTTTTCAAATTCTATGATAAACAAATTTCTAAAGTTGTTAAGAAAAATTTGTTTTTAAATAATCATAAGATCATTAAAGGTAACAAATTTTCTTTTATGTGACTTTTCATTCCCAGTTTTTGATAACGTCAAGAAGAAACAAGAGAGAATTCTCAATAGACGCGACACTTTAAATTATTTTAGGCAAAGTTAGAGTAAATTTATCTATGATATCTTTTTTCTTTTACATTAGATATATTTTTGTGAGCCAGCGATATCAAAAGTGTGGTTCGTGTATAATCTATTAAATTTTGTTTGTCATCATGATTTCTACAAGCCTATGTTCAAATTGAAATTGTTTTCAACAGGATTAGATAAATTAACCTATGAGACCTTGGGACTGGTATAATATATCAATAGAAATGAAGAGTTTTATCTTATAAGTACAAAACTTAATTAGATCTCAAATCAGTCAAAAGATGACGAAGATACGAACTAAATTTTATGCTTAAAAAAAAACAACGACAACATAAACAGACAAATTCAAAGTCGTTCCGTGAGCCGCTATGCCGCGGCTGAAAAAAATGTCAAGGTATAATTTATGCATTACTAAATCGTTTCTTATGCTCAATAAACAGTGTAAAAAAATAAAGAGCATTAAATTTGACTAAATTGACTAAATCCATACATCACATTTATCTAAAATATCGTCTACCTAATGGAGGTATTAAATAATTAATAAATTGAAAATAGGACGCGAATTGCTTTTTTTTTTTCAAAATACAAAATATCTGAAAACATATCTTGTAGGAAGTTTTAAAACTATTAGTAAATACCAATACATTTTCCTGGTTAATCTAATGGTACAGGGACTAAAGTCAAGTCTTTCTCTTTGTTTTTTTTTTAAATATATTTCCACAGAGTAGCTTGAGAGAAATATTGTATGGTGCCAAGTACTGTGGAATTTAGAGATAAAATACGTTAGTTCATTGTATAGAATTGAAAAAAATTAAAAAAATTATTAAGTCATAACTTTATGGATCAGAACACGAAGCGTTGAATATCTTCTATGCGAATGAAACAATAAGAAAGTCATGAAATGTTTATATTTGGAATTACATTTATATTTATTAATGACCAGTTATACTCCCTTTTATTTTAATGCCTTGTTTGTAGTGAAGCACAAAGCTACATAATTGATTATCTGTGATCTACCCGACAATTGTATCGAAACCCAGTTTTTTGCGGTATAAGCCTTCAGACGTGCCGCTGAACCACTAGGGGGCGAGTGAAATTCATTAAAAGTTAAAGAAATCAGTGCGGCACACAACTTATTCATCGACTATAGTAACGAGAATCTTAATAAATCCAATTATTTTACTATTTTTAACATTTGTTGAAAAAGTATAAGTTTAATTTCGGGTGCAATCAGGACAGATGATCAGAATTTTTAAAGCAAGAATACTTGAATAAAACGAAACATGGATGATTAGCACCTATGTTAGTACATACACAGGTAGCGAATGTTAGGATTAACACGAAACAAAACTAGAACTGTATATATTACTATACAGAGATATAGAAAACGTTTCACATATAATAAAGCCAAACACGAACTAACACAACATACATTAATCCTTAAACACATGAAGCCCTCCTCTCCTCTCAGTGGCTCAGCTATAAGTGTGAGGGTCTATGATCCTAAAAATGGTGTTTCGATACAATAGGTGGACAGTTACAGACAAGCCACATTGCAGCTTTGTGCTTAAGAACAAATAAACAAAAATGATATGTATGCAAAATGTCCCCCACATGAAACAACACATGAAATGGCACTACATAATTACATATAGAAAACGTGTCTTACAACAAAACTAAACGCGGATAAGTACTACATACAATAATATAGACATAGAGAAAGCCTGATATATAGTAAAACAAAATAAGGGAATGGTTTATATACGTTAGTGTATATATATATATATTTATACATATGTGTATCAGTGTGTGAAAAAAGTTTGACATATAGCAAAATATAACCTTGTACTTCATTCATTACAACCTACGTATAGGAACGGTTTGACATATAATAAAACGAAACGCACTCTATACATTAGTAATGAATAACAAATTACCACGTCTAAATAAAAATTTTACTTGGTGTTATATTATGCAAGGCTTAGGGCTCACTCCCTGCGTCAGGCACAAAGTGCTGTGTCATACAGAAACTAGGCTAAAAAGAATCATTGAAAAGTTAAATATACAGTTTCTTGGAAAAAATTGTCCAATGTAAGATTGAAAAGAAGTAAAACAGATCTAGAAAAAAGTTTGAATCTATTTTTAACTATTAGAAAGTAAATATTTCGTTAATCTCATCAGGGAACTTGGTACTTAGGAAAATGTGGCGAATATCTAGGATTTCTCGTTTTATCTTGTTGAACGGCATATTTTTTAACTAGGAACTAGAACTGATGTTATAGGCATCATGTTTAGGAGGAGAGTTGAAGTGCCTTAAAATGTAAAGGTCTGTGGAGTATTCTCTTACAGGTCTAAGATGTTCGCGGAAATGATCACCAGACCTAAGAGCTGTTTGTCTAGTATAAGTTTATGAGACTTGCTATGCTACATGCAGTAAATAACTTAGTCCGAAGAGCACTTCTAATTTCCCTAACTTGGAACGAGGAACTCGAATCAGTGATTATAGTGTATTTCAGGGCTGCGTGTAGTAGTTAGATAATGTTGATAATGTGTTCTACTTGAGCCTTAGTACACATAGCAATAACTAAATTATTGTCAAAGCAACTGATATGAAAGTCGGGGAAATGCCATAAAAAAACTTTGTAAAGGTTTCCTCAGATGGACTGTAGGACGATTAGTATATCTATTTAGAGGCTAAAGTGCACACATTTCACAGATGGGTATGGAAATGGGTCTATTTACTTCCACAAGACTTAGCAACCATATATTATTTCTGAAAAAAACTATATACTAGACTTTCAACACATAGATCTTGAACATCTTCACCATTGATGCACAATCACTGTGCTGTTATTCCTCACAATGACTGCATGCTAGCTTTGAAACATCTAAAAACAAAAGAAAGAGTGCATTCCCTATTGCTTAAACCCTCCTTTAATTAGCTGAAGTTCTCACTGTGACAATGAATACATTTGAATTCAATAACCAATGCTGTCAAAAACTCAACGATGTTCTCAAAAATTCAAACACGGGTTCTTCCTTTACTAGCATGTTTGCTGGCTACCTTTTTATGACATTTTCCAAGAACTCTTTACTATGACGACATTTTAGGTATCATAACACATACCGGAGCTCAAGTAAATCAGTATATAGACATTACCCGACAACTTCACCCAGCCTTAAATATAATTACCAAATCATCGATGCATATGTTTCATTTTTTCTGAGTCAATCTTAAAACATCAGCGAGCTCATTTAAACCACCATATACTATAAATACACTTACAACCATTTTAATTAGACCACCGTTCTTTCTATCTCTTCAAAACTAAGACTGCTATTCCTAAAAGGCAATCCACAAGGCTGGGACACATTCTTTGAGGACCAATAATTTTTTTTGGAAAAAAGCACCGAAATGGCCAATCAAAAGCTCCATAACAATTTACACACCTTATTACATATGAGGCCTTATATCCTAAAGAAAATTGTGAAACTGAAGAACACCCTTGATATTAAGTAGGTTAGTAAAACATACACCTCAACACTTTTGACATACTTGTTATACCTCTTTTAAGCCCTTATAGGAGGAATCCAAACCTTAGAGACCACTTAGTGCACTTGAAGCTATAACACAGCAATTCTAATTTTATTTTATCTCACCAACGATATATAACGTTTTGTTATACTTCTTCATACGTTTCACACAAAATTACAGTAATCGGATACAGTTCCACATTCCACGTTGGAGGATATTACATCTGCACTTTGAAATATGTCGTTTGCTATGTTTAATTCAGCGGGTGTCATCATCTATGTATTGGAGAAACATCAAGTAGGCTTTGTGATCGTTTTAGTGAACACCTTAGATCTCTATGGAAAGGCTACACAGACCTCTCTGTTCCTAACCATGAAAAATGAACTGCTCAACGAGATATAACGAGAAATGGGAGAAAAGCACTCATCTATTAATTCAGCTCAAAGCTTCTCATAAAACTAAAGAAAGTTTTTATTTTTAATTAAATTGAAAAATATGTTCAATCACACTTTTTATTCAACATTTTCATTTTCAACCTTACCTTAGTTAAAGCCTTCCTCTTAGAAATATTTTCCTGTATTAATACAATTTCATGAGCATGTTTTTATTTTTATCATTTTCTGTATTTTTATACTTATTTTTCAAAATAACATTTCAGCTGTTCTTGAACAACTTTTCCAGTTTTTCACTAATTACTAATTTACTATTATTTTAGTAAAGCTACAATTTTTTACAGTAAGAACGTAAATTATTTACAACATAGACGACTTTTTGATCACTGATGCGATCATTCTCGAGTACACAAGTTTTAAGGGTAAAGAAGGTTTTAGTATTTAAATCAGCAATATAACAACGTATATGCATGTGCATATCAATCCGCGTGAATTGACAAACTATTTATGGCTGAAGAAAAAAATGAATAAATACGAAAATGTAGAATATATTATGGGAAATATTTACATAACATTATGAATGTCTAAGGAAATAACCATCAAAGACATACAGAACGGCGCCTAGGTATATGTTAATTGCGGATTTTCAAAATTTTATTAATAAGTTTACTTTGATTTTTTTTCTGTTGATGTCAGATTCATGTTTCAGTGCAGGGAAATTTTATTCAGAAAAACTGTTTGTTTTTGTTCATGTATTCATGAATTTGGAAGGGGAATTTTGTGTTATTTCAGTCTGATCTTCAAGTTACTTCCAGTTTCACCTGTCTGAAAGTTTTATTTTGTAAATGTTCACTAGTGGGAGATATTTGGTGTAGCTTTCTTACTAAACCAAAACAACGCCCATAGAAAATCTCCTGCATAAAATTAAGGAAAAACTAAAAGAGGCCACAAGAAAATGGATATCAGCAGAAATAAATAACCCAAAATTTCTTAGAAGCAAAGAAAACATTATCATCCAGACAGCTGATAAAGAAAACTCTATTATAGTTTTACAAAGCAAACAGTGATATTTTTTAAAGGAAAATACATCGAATGATACATCTACATTTACTAATTCACTAATTTTACTAATACTGTTCTAAACCCAATGCACAACAAAACATTGAGTAAACGACTCATAATATTATTAAAAAGAAGAACAAACAAAATTCCCTTTCAAAGATTTCATGGTTAAAGTGGTTAGAAAAAGAAATATAGCAGAAATTATATAAACATATTTTATTTTATAATCAAGCAATCCACTAGAAAGAAGGTAGGTACTTTAAAAAATACTAAAATATGAACCTGGCACTAAGAGATGAGCGTCCTCCAGTGACACAGAGGTATGTCTGCAGACTCACACCGCTAAAAACTGGGTTTTGATATCCGTGATGAGCACTACATTGTTTAGCTTTACGCTTAATTAAAATAAAACAAATAACAACTAACAGAAGAAAAATAAAAGACGCTTTTTAAATAAAAAATCCGCAATCAACAAATAACCAGATATATATCTATATAGTTACTTCCACAGACATCCGTGTTTTCATATTTATTCACTTTTATTTGTTTCTCCATTTAGCCATAAATAAATAATTTGTATGATAACATAGTTTGATATACACACGTATAAGCAACCAGTATGAATTTTAAAATTTAAATACATTTTCAGTTTATTGAATGTTGATTTTAATAATGAAACATTCCTTAACCTTAAATCTTGAGTACTTGGGAATGACACACCAGTCGTTGAAACGTCGAATTTGTCATAAATATTATTTCTCTAACTTTAAAAGCTGTAACTTGTATTAAAGTAATACTTACAGTCAGTAAGTACACTTAAAAATAAACAATAAAATTTAGCATACGGAAAACCAAACAACATTTTCCTTAAAGCATTTATAATAACTCTTTCACGTAGAACGTGTACAATTAAAACTTCTGCACATTTAACTCTTCAACGAATTATTTTAACCTAGTTTAAATGTACTGCTTAACAACGTCCACCTACCCGATACATTGCACCATATAAAAGCAACTATAGTTTTTACATAAAGTTGTTTATTTATCTTTTATTACTTTTAGCTTCCCAGTGACACAACGGTATGTCTGCGGACTTCCACCGTTAAAAATCAGGATTTCAATACTCGTGATGGGCAGAGCACAATAGTCCATTGCGTAACTTTGTGCTCAATTCTAAACAAATAATTTATTACTTTTATCTGTTTTATTTCTCTTAACGTCTTGAGGAGCAAGATTTGCTACTTCGATTAGAACAAAGGTATACGAAAACGTCAGAGGTATAATGAAACGAAACATGCACTAAAACCACATAAATTAGTACAGATATGTGGGTTCATAAGTCTACGAGGCGTTCAACTCAAACTTCGCAACCTCCCATTACGAAATGCAGAGCATTACACGTAACCTTTTACAAAACGTAGCTTAAGATCTTTAATTTTGCTAAACAAAGGCTTTTCAATGCTCTTACTCAAGTTAGACTAATCCCTTCAGAAAATGAAATCCCCTTGGTTAATTTGGTTTCCCCGTATGTTCATTAATTAACGCCAAGGCTCTCTAGGAAAGATTCTATTGGAAATACGTCTGTGCCACACAATAGTTTTCTTGTTATCGTACCGACAAGTGTTCTAATTTTTAGGAGTTACTAACATTAGTAAACTGTGTGTTCAGTACAAAACGTAAAGCGGAGGTAATAAAGGTAAGTCAGCGCCGTAGAGAGTAATTAATCTAAACACTGGAATCCCAGACTCTAGTGCGCTTTTCATAAGGCTTGAATTGTCTTAATAAATGACAACACTATTCAAACCATCGAATGAATTTATCAGTGTCGGTAGAAGAAGCGAATAAGAACAAACGAGAGAGAAAGAAAACTAAAATAACACAATTACCTAAATGTTCATTTTCTATTTTAATCTCTACACCATTACTGCTTATTAGAGCTCATGGCTTTCTGTTCAAGAAAGAACAAAGAGACAGCTGCGAATTAAAGTTTTATAATAATATTATTCTTAAATTAAATTCATTTTTGGAAACAGTTAACACATCACCAAACTGTGAAATGTCGAGAGCTACATCCACCAGAAGGTAGGCACTCTAAAAATACTAAAACATGAACTGGCACTAACAAAAGAGCGCCCCAAATGAACTAATTAAAACACCAACTGAAATAATCGTCATCTCACGGGGAATATTTAAACTTAACTAAATTAATGCAAGTTTGATAGCAACAGTATATTTCAAAGTAATTATTTGAGCATACACTTTATCTTAAAATTTTAGAATTATAACTAAGCTTCTTCATAAACAATATTTGCAGTTTGCTCTCAACCTATCAACGAATAAAAATTTTGAGGTGATCCAACTCTTTATCACCCTTCATCTCAATGACCATGAGAAAAGCATGATTGTTTGGGAAACAGTTCAGCAGCTTCCATACTTTATCCTTGAATCCCTTTAGAATATTTATCATTGTCTAAAGTATCAACCTGCCAAGACTGTTTGACTCAATAGGCAGGGAGTATTTAACCAACTTCACAAAATAGAAATAGGATTAAATTCAATTTTGACACCTTAGATGACCACCATAGTTCACAGTGCGAACATACAAGTTTTGGTTAAGATTGGCCCAGTAAGCTTGGAGGAGTAAGAGTGCACGTTGACATACATTTCTTCTTTATATATATATATATTCAAAACTTTTGTATTTGATGTTATCGATTTCCTTCTTGCAAAAAGGCCAATTAAACACAAGTTAATGTTAAACCTATTTATTATACGGATACTTGTCTTTTGATAAACAATATATTGATATATGCAAGCTTGGATTTTTTGTGTGGTAAATTTAGGATTTCCAAAACATAAAATGCTGATAGAATTGAAAACTTCAAAAGCGTCACAGCTGTTCCTCTTATTTGCCGTTTTCCCCTTATAACATTTTCTTTCTAGAAATAGTGATTAAAATAAATGAGCCATCACCAGTTTATGGAAACATTTACTTGGATTGTTGGATTTATACATTGATAAGTGAGTTCTGGAACATCTGCGATTTAGTAAGATTAATGTTTAGAACTACGATGAAGATGTAGGCTAAGTCTCTGTAACCGATGAAAGCGACTATAGCTTCTCATCTATAATTCATATCTTCTTGCAGGAGTGCCAAGGGCTTCATGCACATGAAGATAGTCCACAGTGACGAGAAGTTTATTCTAGGTCAATTTGGAAGGTCGTTCGATAGCGTACCAGAGATGGTTCATCATTACTCTTTGAACAAGCTGCCTATCAAAGGGGCAGAACATATGTCTCTTCTTCATCCCGTCATCGACCAACTCCTATAGACAAAAAAAAGCTAATGTTGTAACTACAGAAGTGATGACGTAGAAAAGTTAGATCGAGATCTCTTCTTGAGTAATTGTCACCAGTTCAGCCTTGTCAAACAGATTCTAGTTAGTCGAAAATTTATGAAACGGGCTTTCAGCTTACGTTTCCTTTCACTGTCGAGAAACACTGTATAACACTGTGTATTCATTTCTCGTATATAATGTCCCTACCCATGTTGAGTAACCCAATGTATTATATTTCTAACACGTTATATAACACTATACGTTATGCCATTTCCCTCTGTTTTATAACACAATGTATTATGTTGCTCCACATGCGTGTTATATCATTCTCCCATGTTTCATAGTAATAGATATAACGTTATTCCCTATATTATGCAACTCTACATTATGTCCCTCTTCCATGTTGTACAGTACGAAGTGTTATGATCCTTTCATATTGGATAACTAGGTGTTATGGCTCTCTCTCTTTCTCTTTCCCATGCTGCATAAAGTTTGTGTTATGTTTCTTCTCCTCGTTACAAGTTACTGTGCGTTATATCTCGTCCCTCATATTATTGACTGCAATTCATTATGTCCCAATCGTGGTATACGTAAACTCAACAATATTCCCAATCTGGATTAATAGGGAAATTTGAATGGAAACTAGCTCTGATGGTACAAGTTGTAAAAGCAAACAAACTTTTGCTTAGATATCTTTTGTGAACTATTTATTCATATTATAAGTTTTTGCTGGAAAACAGTTTCACGCGTACTAAAGTAGCTCTTACAGTTACATAAAAAAAAGATATTTTGCATGAAATACAATTGTTTCTTACCTAAATATTCGTTTATATAACGTAAATATAAGTTTGTAAAAGATATCATTCATTAATGATGTAGAACAAAAACTAAACTTGCACTTTTAGTGTATTATAATGTTCATTCATAGATCAGTAAGAATTTTAGATTCTTAAAGAAAGTTTGAAAACTATCAATGTTAAAACATTAGGTGTAATTTTAAGTACCGCTTTAACAACAAATTTCGGTTTTCCTTCCAGGCAAACACACATACGGATATTACGAATACTTAGTAAAATTGAAACTAACTTAAAAAGTACAGACAAAATATTGTGAGTAGTAGAATGGTTGGTGCGTTGTCCGTCTTTCAATTAATTAACTATAAAGCACTTGTGTATCAGAGATAAATTCGCCTAAAACACACACACAAACCGAAAACAAAGGAGTAATACGTTCATTCTCGTCATGTTCTCTAATTACATCATTTTTTAAGGTTAAGAAGTCATGTTCAACTTGTATTATTAATGTTAGAAATGTTCCCTGCTACATATTAACTACAATATAATAATAATCGATGATTAATAATCGAAAAAAAGAACAAATCAAATGAAACACATTTTTCAAGAGGATTTTCACTGACGATTTTATGGTTAAAGGAATTAAAAGTGTATACGATCTAGCAAATAAATTTAATTGCTCGATAATTGGGCAAAACAAGATATTACGCTTCTGACTTTCACCTTTCATGTAATATTTGGAATAAGCAGAAACATTATGAAAGTGTAAAACATATTTAAGTGTTTTCAGCATAAAAGCGTTTGACAACAATGTTTATTTTTTGATCCTTAAAAATATAGATTAAAGTGTGTGTGTTTCTCTTATAGCAAAGCTACATTGAGCTATCTACTGAACTCACCGAGGGGAAATCGAATCCCTGATATTAGCGTTGTAAATCCGTAGACTTAATGTAATATATATAAAGATGGTTTCACTCTTAAGGACTGTAAGTAATATACATATATATAAATAGATGTAATTTTTATTTGTGTATTCATACATATATATATATATATATATTCTTGTTCTTATTCCAATATGTTTGCTGTAAACATACCATAAAATGTCTTTGTTTGAGTATTTATGTTAACAACTTAAAATATTTTACTTGAATTTTCTTTGTAGTAAAGGAGGTTGATACTTTTAAACGTTTGTCTCTCTTCAGTAGGAACAAAATGTCGTAAAAGCAGAAATGATCCTGCAAATATTATCGAATAATTAAAGGAAGAAAAAATGTTTATTAACAGCAAATTTATATTTTCTACAGTATTTCTGCAAAAAATAGAGATGTAATGTAAATTGAAAACATTTTTAACTTCTTTCTTTCGCCCAAAACATTGTTTTTGTAGGTATTATTAACCAGTTATTAATGTTGCTTGTGTCAACTTATTTTTTTAGAAAAAAATCAAAATGTTTTGTCAGGCAAGTCATGCCTTATTTAGTGGTTAGCTTGACCTTAATGTGAATCCAATAATTCGCGTTTCTTAATCTTTTGCTACAAAAACACACTCCGTACTTAGGGGTCCTGGGTGCATTACAAGTGTTATTAAAATCCCACTATCCGACCAAATAAATGTAACACAAGAAACAAATAAACAGTATTTAGAAATTGTGCGTCATAAAGAATTATCTAAATGTTTATAGTTCCAAGGCGTCATTGAAACCTAGTTTAAAGTTTACATATATTTTAAATAAAATAATTAGTTTCAAACAATATAAATATGTCTATTTTCTACAAGTTGAAAGCTAAGTTTACAGTCAGGGCGAATAATAACTTTTAAACCTAGATCGCTTAAGAGTTTTATATATATATATATATATATATATATATATATATTGTTTATTCAATTCTAATATTTCTTAAAATTTCTTTTTATTTGTCAAATTGTTTTCCCCTAATCATCCAAAACACTTTAATACAGTAGTTAAGGGCTTTATGTAATATATTCACTTAGGATTATAAGTTCCCCACCAAGGAAAAATAATTTTACATTGGAAAGGCTATTAAATTCTGTAAAAATAAATAAAACGTACCAGAGGCTTTAAAGTTTAATGAAATGTTAACTTCTTTTTCTCCTTGTATTCCTATTTGTTAGGTAAAGTTGTCTTATAATACCCAAGTAGCATTTATTATGGATCCAGCGAGTTATGGAAAGGTAAGATTAAACTTTAGTAGAATTCTCTCTCTCTCTAGCGAGTTTTATGGTGATTTAAATATTTTAATAAGTATTTAGTAACATCTATTTAGTGTACAATTAAAGTTGAAAGGCTTACCAGCTGCATTCCCAAAGAAATCACACATGAAATCATGTATAACAACGAACTTAATAATGTTGTGAAACAAATTTAATAAAATCAGATTACGGACGTAAATTACGCACTTTAATGAAACGAAAACCCCGTTTCATGTACTGGAAATAATCAATTTATGTTTTCCTTTATTCTGGGTACTGTAAAATAAATAGAAATATATGTTATCTTTAAGTTTGAATAACATAATTGGTAAATGTTTCTAAATCTTGCATTCCTTGAAAACATTTCTTAATCGAAGTTTAAAATCCAAAAGGTACACAGAAGAACATGGCACAAACAGTTTGTAATCGAACATAATTCTAATCAAATCTGTTAGACCAAAGTGACGTTATTTTCTTAAAATATATAAATTAATAATTTGAATTTTTTCGATATATTAATATAAATGTAGTTTGGAAATACATTTTACTGAAATGAATATTACATGATTAAAATGTGATGTAGACAGTCTCCCATTGTTTCAACTGCCGATTGTAATGAAAAATATTTGCTAATTATGCATATATCTTCAGTCGTAGCTTTAGTTTCAAACACGCTTCTTTAAGGAAGGGTTATATAAGTACTTTTCTTTCATGTATCAATATTTTGTATTAGTAATTACATTTAAATTTAAATAACTTGTCCTTTGACAAATAAATATTTAAGTTCAATGGATATTAGGTTTCATGACATACAGAGTAATGTCTGTGCATGCAGAGTTAAAAAAGCAATAAAAATTGTGACATTTGCTTATTTCTACATGTTTTAAACTATTAAATAGTTCTGGTTGTTGGAAATAAAAGTCCGTATATTAAAGCGTTCGTAACTATGGCAACACTGAAACGATATAAAGCTGGAGAAAGAGAATCAAACGTGTGTTTGACAGGTTTCACGCTGATAACACTTTTTCACTAAAGTGACGTAAGGTGTCGTCTGCTGTGCATAACGGCGAATCATCGATAAACCAGCTTCGCGTGTTAGGCATATAAACAAGCAAAGTGGATCTAAAGTATACAAGAGTAAGAACCGAAAAGAAACGAACTGTAAAAAAGTTTCATAGGGAGTAAGTTAGAAACTAGAAATCCAGATCACCTTTTCTATATGTAAAATTTATGTAAACACGGTAATGTATTTTATATTATTTATAATCTTGGTATTATACACAAACACACACATATATATATACAAATATTCGTTTCTTCACAACTTTTTGTTTTGTAATTATAATATCTCTCGATCTCGGTGGACTAGGCGTGGCTTAAGAGCTAAGTTGCCCTGACTGTGAATTAGATAGTTCAAGATTTGAGGTCATGTTTGTTATTAAAATAAGATTCTTACTTTGTTATCACGGATGAGTTATAAGAGTGAGGAGTATGTCCCCATTCAGGTTTCGGTTAGACAAGAATAGCCTGGCTGCCTTCTTTCTAGTCCGGACGTTCAAATTAAGGACATCTATGTCCAAATAAACATTTTGTAGCTTTGTGCGAATATTTTAATCAAGTAGTCTATTTCGGAAATGGCAAAAAATCATTGCATACAAAAGTATGTAAAGAGCGTAAAATAAATCGTCCAAGTTTGGTATACGTAATACAATACTGTTTTTAAAATACTAGTTGAAATATGTACAGGATAAGAAAATCATAATATAAATCCTATTCATAGATAACTTCACTTAAGTTCCCGTACTGAGGATTTTATTGAAATTATACTTAAAAGGATACTTACGAATTATTATATCATTGAATAAGTTGCACTAATGGTTTTTTGGAATGATATCAAAAAGAAAATCCATATCTAGCTGACCAACTCCGATCAGCAATTATCCTGTAATACAAAATTGGGTAGATATATATTTTCTTCAGGATTAGTGGGTGTTCTTTAATAGCAAAGCCATATCGAGCTATCTGCTGAGCCCACCGAGGGGAATCGAACCCTTGATTTTAGCATTGTAAATCCGTAGACATACCGCTGTCCGAGCGGGGGCTCTTCAGGATCAATACAAAGTTGTAATTAAACTTTTCTTCATCTTATATTTTTCTACAATAAATTACGCCGATTCTTTCACTTCTGTATAAGGAAATATACATAGTGGATTAACACCTAGGTGTTTGTTTTAATGTCAAATTATAAAGTGCGAGCTAGAAGAACAGAGCGTCTTTTATTTATTAGATATTAGAACTGTCTAACCTCGGATTTTAGCCTTGTAAAACATTAAACACACGGAAATCATAGTGTGGTGTAATATGTATTTTTATTCTACATGTAGCTTTTCAAAAATGCGTAAATTTACTTTTTAAAAATAGTTTTGTAAGTGTGCACTAGTGCAATCTAATGTTTAAATCTTCGGAAGGGATATAATGATGTAATCATACCAAGGAAAAATAAAATAAAATGTGAAAGTAAAACTTATATCTCAAATTACTAATAAGTGTTTATGTTGTTTTTTTTATACTGAGTCCAGATTTGTGTATGAAGGGATTGTGCATCATTAATAAGTTTTTTATAACGGTTTCAAATTTGTGTGCAGGTTTGTTTTAATATGGTTAACAAGGGCTTCACAAGGGGTTCAAATTTGTGTAATAAGGAGTTTACGTAAGTAATAAGGAATGGTCTGTAGTTATTATTTTGAATTGTTTTAATCATGTGTGAAAACTTTTTGGAAATCGTTGATTCTATATAAATTCAGTATATCTAAAAACGCCTGAAAATATAACACGTGACCATGTTATTATGAAGTTTGGTTACTTTTAAAGTTATATTTTAGTTGTAATTTGTGCTTTAGAAATGAATCTACTTCCAGTTAGTGTATACGATTTTGACTTTTTCTTCAGAGCAACTAAAAAATTGAAATAACCGATTACCTAAACAACGGAGAATAAATAAATTATCTGAATACTTGTAGTTGTATGAGATCTCGCATTAGTAAATTATTTAAGGTGTTGTATGACTCGTATCAGTCAAATATCTGAAGAGCTGAGTGATTCATTAAGTTTATTTAAGAGTTGTATGAGATCTCTCTTTAGTAAGTGATCCGAAGGGTATAAAGTGGAGATGCTTCAAGATAATATGAATTGAGAATTATCAGACCTTTTAAAAGATACTTGTTCGGAGGTTTAGAAAGTTTAAAATATTTAGCCAATCTATGTGTGTATAGCATAAGAAAATTTTATTTTGACTTTTATGCTAAGGCGATGTTCAAGTCCTTATACAAAGTCCGGAACATTGTTTATCTAGTTTATTTGGAAACTTGATTAAATGTAAGGGCCTTTTTTATTTGGAGTTCATTAAGGAATTTGTACATTTTTTGTATAACTGAAGCAAAATACGTTTTCTATAAGGTTAAGTACACTTGTTAAAATTCCTGTCATTACTAAAGTATTTGAAAGGCTATTATATAATTATAGTTCGTTTGTTTATTTTGAACTTTAATGATAAAGGACTGGTTCAAAACAAACATCTAAACAGTGAAATATTAACTTCTTGAAAACTTGTGACACTTAAAAATAAGCTTTCAAGATAATATGAAACTATTTTGTTTTAAACGCTTATATTACATAAAGAAATGCATATATGTTAAAAGGAAAATCACTGACAGGACTGGTTGTAAGTATTTCTAGAACGCGCTTTCCAAATAAATGAGGTAGCTATAAAAAATGTTTTGCATTAAACTTCCAGAGATCAGTAAAATTTATTACTCATTAAAGACTCACCAGATATTACAGTGCCCATACACAAATGTTATGACAAAGGCTGCTTATTGTACTACAGAAATAATATGTACATGTGTATCATTTAAACATAATGTCAATGAATGCAAAACAAAGTATATCATTAAGTAAAGTTTTACATTATTATTGACAGAAGATATATAACAATTCCTTTGGAAACATTACTGACAATAACAAATTCCCGCTAGTTGCTTAATATTATGTAAGGAATTATCCTTATTGGAGTGTAAATAAAATATTTTTGAGGCTGTATGAAACGAGGTCTCCTTTTGATATGCGTTTAACATTAATTATCGTGTGTTAATAGTGCCACTCTGTTTATTTTAGCTGGTGTCAGAGTTTGTTCTGGTTAATAACGTTATATAAGAGTTAAATATTGTAACGATCACCGGTTAATGATAACCTGTTTTCTATGATCAGAGATGATTGCTAATTACCGGAAGACGAACTTTGAATCAGCATTAAGCCTTATCATTAGCGAGGTAAGAAAGTTAATCTCGCATAATACACGAACATGAGTATAATGCTCTTGTATCTGTCTACACGCCATCTGATTGCAAGATGCGTTAGACTTATGCAAATATTTCTACAATTATCATTTCTACTGACTTATGAACATATATTTATGTGAATATTGTCATATCATTCATCTTTGACTGTTATTCTTGAGCATTTACCAGTTCAACGTTTAGTGTTCTTACCCGTAGGGCTGAAAATTTCCCACTCAAGCATCTAAAAGCTAATCTAAGTTTTAACTAGGTTTAATTAAAGATCAGTATTGCGCACAATCAGTGGACCCTAGTGAAATTTGTTTGGGTCTGCATTTCTACATGACTGCACCTTTCTACGATGGGCGATGTTTATATATATGTTAAGAGAAAATGGGACAGCCGTAGCTACCACACAATGACAAGATTATAACCCATTAATCTTCAGTGTTCCACGTTCTTACGTATAAAAAGATAGAAAACTAGTTAAAGCTGTCATCATCTTTGTCACCATACAGTTTGCTTATCTAATTAATGCACGCATCCTATTATGAATTTAAATAACACTGAAATAATCTCCACATTTCTGATTTTTCATTGTTCGTTTATTCACACTTTCGTGAAAGGAATAATATATTCACCTTAGAAACATGGGGGAAACGTTTTCGTAAAAACATTGCTAACAGAGCGTCACAAAACAATGTATCCATAACTTCACTTAAACTGAGTTATAGACGTCGTAAAAAACATAACAGTATCAATTTTTGCAAATATCAGACTAGTTAGTTATAATTGTTTAGAGTAAATCTTGGTTAAATTAGACTAAAAGTTGTTTCAAGACGAACTAAGTATTTAGATAACATATTAAAAAAACTGTTATCAATTTAAGTTACTAAAAGCATGTTTCACAATACAGTCAATTTTAATTTCTTATCGTTTTCTTGCTTTTACTTAAATATCTAAATATTTTATGATGAATTGGGGAAATAACTTTGACATTTCAGGTTTTCATTAATTATAAGTAGCTTTGGACGTTTACATATTTCATAAATTTTCTTTCATTCTTTTATTGGATTATGGATCATTTCTTGCATTTACCTCAGCACTAAAAGATACAATATTCTCTGTTTGTACAAAGAATCCTCAATAATACTTAGAAAGTGTTATTCCTTCAAAGTCTTTTAAGCAAACGAAAACACAGAAAAAATATATATTGTCGACATACAATGATGCTATGAAAAGTGATTTTACACATATTATATTTATAAAAGATTTGAAACTAATAACTGAATCACAATTCTTTTATCACATACTACCAATATGTTTTATAGAACTGCATCACGCTAACAAGTTTTTCAAGTCTTTAACTGAAGGCAGCCTCCTGATGTTTCATAAGAAAGCAATATACTCTTTCACAAATCAATTTCGCACTGTAACTCAAAGCTGCTGTGTTTACTCTGTTACTTAGTTTGAGTTTCTGCCGTTTAGAAATAAATAAGATAAAACATTTTAAAACTCAACTCAGTAAATAAATATTTCATGTAAAGACAGAGGATATAACTACAACTGTGAGAGGTGCTTTGAGCTGCATTTCTGTAGTTTTCAATTTCTTAATGTTTCAGAGCACAAAAGCTGTTTGCCTCTTAACTCTAGCTCTTTGATGCAGATCAAGGTAATATTATATATATATACGAATATATGTAGGTGTGTGTATATTTATACACAAGTTCTTTATGACAAGAAACCAACTTGCAATAAAAATGTATGCCAGAACGGCTGAATGGGTAGTAGCAATTCTACTGAACCGTTCTGATATACATTTTTAGTTTAAGTGTGTTTCTCTTCATCATAAATGTGGATTTGCTATTTTCAATACGATGCCCCACATAATACATAATTTCTCAAGAGCTACATGCACTTCTTCATTTGTTTTTATAAGAGTAATTATTAGGGTTTCTGAATAACACTCATTTGTATTTTTAATTTAAAACTTTTAGTAAAGTCTATAATTTAATCAGAAGTGTTACAAGAGACTTAAACCACACTTGTACAAGTGACAGTTCTTTCTCTTTTTTATTTCTGATAGTAATCTAGGTATTGGATAGTTTCTAATTTAACATAACAATTTATTATTATCAGTATGCTAACACCAAAAGAGTCCAGGCTTGACTTTGTTTACTTTATTTTGTCTCCACGGTTAATTTCGTTTGTTGCTATTGACGTTTGAGACCAGTATATTGGAATAGCAAAGACTTCTAGATGTTTGAGCTTGATTAAACAATGTATCGTGTATCTTCGCTAAAGCTATCGAATTTCTTTTAGTCAAGAACTAAGGATTCCTTCTTAAGGAAAACCAAAAACCTGGTTACGGCTGATAAATATATTTTGGAAAATCAATGTTCTATTATCAAAATAACTCCAGTAAGGGTCGTACTTTTTGTTACAAAATGTGATCTCCTTAACTGAGGAATTGTATTGTTTTATCTGTTCTCTAGAGTTTATTTAAACTCAAAAGTTTTTGGAAGTAAACGTAAAATAAACTTTTTATTCCAATAAATGATATTTTCGATTAAACTGTGTCAAGTAAAATATTTTCAGTTTCGGGCCACGTAAATTAAGTAGACTCTTTTTTTCTTTTGAGAAAGTTAATTTATTACGACATTTAAAAGTTTAAATATAAAAGTTAATTAAAAGTAGCACTCCATTTCCATGTTTCTTAATTTTGTTGTGCAACAAATGTGATATAAAGGGCTTCGTTGATTATTCCAGATAAGGTAGCTTTATTTTAATTAATACAAATGTTATTCTTATGAAACAGATAATGTTAGTGTTATATATGTAGCTATAAAAATGTATATTGAATAGACATTTATTAACTGTACATAAATATACACGATTTCGGAAGCTTTCAGAATATTTGTGTGTATTTGTAGTTTACTGGAATTAAACTTTCTGGACTATGGTGTGTTCGTGTTTCTAGTCGTTATAACAAAACAACAATAAAATTTTTATCTTTCAGCAGTGTATTTGAGAAATGCTTCAGTCACTGTTTCGTGTGCAAAGCTGTGCTGATCAGATCCAATTTCAAAAACTATTGTCTTCGCTTTTACACGTCCAAAACTGTGTTTATCACATTCCCTTTTTAAGAGATGTTGTCGTCAGTATTTCATGTTCAGGCCTCTCTTTCTAAAACAAACAAACAAAAACTCACTTTTCTTTTTCTTCGTGTGCAAAACTTTGTTTATCACATCCTCATAACCATATTTATTACCACCTGCTTTAGGGATAAATCTGTTGTTTCTGTCTAATGTTCACAACTTATGATGCTTTTGAACTACTGAATTTGATTGGAATTGTTGCAACTTCGAGATTACTTGGATAAAAGCGTTTCGTGTTTTATAATAACATCAAGATTTCAACATTATATATATATATATTCACGAAGGTAGTCTTTCATACTGATCAACGGATGGTATCGAAAAATGTTTTATATATCGCAGACTTAAATTTACATACTAACAATCATGACTTGAAAATATTGAAGACTATTCTATGTAGTAGCAACTGCAAGCACAAAATTTAAAATAGCAGAATCCCAAAACAACAATTAATTCCACATTTATAAAATTATTTTTCAAATCCCAGTCGCTTTGGTAATTATATAAAAGCATGTTTCTCGTCTTATTGAAAATCTAGATGTTTGTGTCGAATAAAGTGAAGCACACATATTTAAGTAGTAAGTGAAATGGTGTTTTCAAAGCTAAAGTAGATACAGACAGGAAAACAAGTAACTAGCATTTAGAATTTGGTAGTAGGTAATCATTAAAAAACTTAATATTTCATAATGATAAGTCTAAAAAGACGAATATGATGAATGAGAAACAACGTGGGAAAAAGGTAAATTACAAAGGAAAAACGAAATGAAATAAAAAAAGCTTTCTTTTTATTTATCTAAAATATACTTTTATAATACCTTCCATATTAATTTATATTTTGCTATCAGCAATCTATCATTAACTCTTTTTGTTTTAATTTCGCACAAAGCTACTCGAGGGCTATCTGTGCTAGCCGTCCATCATTTAGCAGTGTGAGAACTAGAGGGAAGGCAGCTAGTCATCACCACCCACAGCCTACTCTTGGGCTACTCTTTCATCAACGAATAGTGGGATTGACCGTCACGTTATAACGCCCCACGGCTGAAAGTGTGAGCATGCTTGGCGCCACAGGAATGTGAACCCGCAACCCTCAGATTACGAGTCGCACTGCCTTAACACGCTTGGCCATGCCGGGCCGTCATTAACTCTATCCACCAAAACCATATTGATATTAATAGTTACGGTCGAGCATGACCAATTGGTTAAGGTATTCCACTCGTAATCCGAGGGTTGCGGGTTCGAATTCCCGTTATGCCAAACATGCTCGCCCTCTCAGCCGTAGGGGCTTTATAATGTGACAGTCAATCCCACTATACGTTACTTAAAGAGTTATTAAACAATTAATAGTTACAAATGCTGTTAATAATTAGAAATAATCTCTATTAAAATCTAATCATGAAAACCTCAAAATTTTATTCATTTACTTAAGTACTTGTAAAAGTTAAAAATAACTTCTAAACTGTATTCATAAAAACCATAATATTTTCACGAGTTATAAAGGCAACAAAATATTCCAGGCGTTTTATTCTAAATTCTAGTCATGAAAACTGTAATAATTCAATGAATTAAATAAACACTAAATCAATTTTAAGTTATTTTTATATAACAGTAACCATGATAGTTGCAATATTTTCTTCAGTTATAAATTATACTAAAAATTACAAGTAATACCTTCTAATATTACTTTATCGGTTACAAAGCGTACTGTTGTGGGATAGCGGTAAGTCTTCAGATTTACAACATTAAAATTAAGGTTTGATTCCTTTTGGTGGACACAATAAGTAGCTCTATGTGACTTTGCTGTAGTGAAACATACACGGTTAAAAATTATGCTATTAATAATAGTTTTATCAGTAGTTAAAAATAACAAAATCTACCAATAATATATCTTATACCTATTTATGAAAACTGCAATAGTTGCATCATTAATAAACACTATGATAATTGTTAATATCGTTACCTGGAACCTTATAGTGAAAACCGTAAAATTTAATGCGCCATGAATATTACTAAGAGTTACAAATAACTACCCCAAAAGCATAGTCACGAAAAGCTGTTGTCATCAACAGTACTAGTAGGTTGATGGGATTCATTAATTCGTCCAACGATAATCAAGATTCGCACACCCTAATTATGATATTGCAAAATTTCAAAAGCAAAGAACAACAAGTCTAATATTCGTTGTATCATTTGGTGCAAGAAGCATAAATTATGGAGTATGATTGATTTAAAATGTGTAATATGGTTCAATTATTAAGATTTCAATTTTTTGCAGGATAGTAGAAAGACAGTCACGATATAATACCTGACGCACTTCACTTTAAATATAAAGTTTTGCCGACACATAAGGCTAGAAGTGATGTTGTGGTTAGGAATGAGTTTTGGCAAGTTACGTTTTCATTCTTCTAAAAGAGGAGAATAAAAATCAGAATGAAGCTGATCTTTGGTGCTATTCTCATCTAATTTAATAAAAGAGACTCTTCCAAAACCATAATGAAAGAAACTGAAATCGTATTATTGTCCAAAGTCGGTTCAAGGAGAATAATAATTAATTCAGCTATATTTCTTAGCCAATATAGTAATAGAATGACAGGTTGCAAAGTATTATTTCAATCATCAATTGACTCTCACAAATACTATTAAGTAATTATAGAAACATTAAAACATGTATCACGAAAAAGTATCACAACATTAAAAAAACATTACTATCCTTCAGTGATGTCGAGAAACCCACTTGTTGAGAAATTTATATGCAAAAACGGCTCGTTTGGGTTGAGAAAATATTTTACATAGAAGAGCGAACATCGTCAGGTTCACAAAGAAAGAGGTAACTGACCGGAAGCTGACCACATGTTTGAAAGGGGTTGTGTAACTGTGTGTCGAAATGTAGAGGGCGGTATTAGATGTTTGAATATATAATTTTATTTATTTTATTATATTAATATAGGTATAAAGGCGTTCCTTTATATTGGTTTATTTTGGGTTTAAGTTGTTGTATAAGTAAGGCTTCTTTAATTTTGCGTTTGTTTATGTTTGTTTCTTTACTTAGTATTTGAGTGTTTTCTATGCTTATGTTGTGTTTATTTGACTTGTAGTATTCGAAAACGTGTGAAGGTGACTTTTTATGTTTTTTTGAATCTTGTTTCCATTTTTCTACTTGTTTCTCTAATATAGAAGTCGTGACAGTTATCACATTGTATTTTATAAATAATGTTGGTGTGGTGTTTGTCAGTGTAGTTTTCACATAATATAGACCTCAGTTTTGTGCCTGGTTTTTGAATAAATTTGATATTAACTGGAATGTCATATTTTGTTAGTTGTTTTTTCCAAACGTTGGCTATTTTTCTGCTGATGTCGGGAATATATGGTATGCAGCAGTATAAGACAAAAACATAAAAATTTTAAAACAGATAAAGGTAACGCTATTGTCATAACGAACACGAATGAATACATCCAAAAAATGAAGAACATCCTAGCAGACACTAACAAATTTAAACCAATACACACAAATCTAACAAAGACACACGAAACGCAACTAAACAAAATACTACTAAAAATGAAAAAAGATACAAAATTTCACAAACACTTTATTCCTACCAAAGTAAAACCGACTCACGCACACCACAAATATACGGCATTCCCAAACTTCATAAACCAGATTGTACATTACGACCAATAATGCCCACATATGAATCGTTTAATTACAATCTTGGTAAATACTTAGCATGGGCATTCTCCAAATATGTAACATCAGCCAGCTCATTCATCAAAGACTCTTTTAATTTCAAGTCTAATCTTAATCAACTTAATAATAAAGACTTAATGGCCAGTTTCGATGTAATATCCTTCTCTACAGAAGTTCCAACCGCTGAAGCCTGCAAGATAGCCTTGAAACTCTATATCCGAGATTCTAACCCATAAATAGCTATTTCCAGCAACCAATTAGCAACCTTTATAGAATTCAACAAGATGAAGACAAACTTTATGTTCAACAGCCACAACTATATTCAAACAAATAGCCTAAGCATGGGCAATCCAGTATCACCAGTTCTAGCCAACATTTTTATAACACAAGTTGAAACACAAGCAATTAACACAGCATTACATCCACCACAATACTGGTACAGATATGCAGACGACACGATTGCGGGATTAACATCTACAGAACACACACTTAATTTTTTCAATCACATTAACTCTATACATCACAACATTAACTTCACATGTGAACAGGAAGAAAGCAATAAAATACCATTTCTTAACCTCAAAATTACAAGAACCGATACACAATTTAAAACAGAAATCCACCGAAAAATTACCCATACTGGATTATACATTCCTTGGGACTCAACACATGAAAGAAAACAAAAACTCAACACCTTGTAACCATCCATACCAATAGAAGAAGGCATAGACAGTATAATTAACTCCACAACTTCACTTGATTAACACGTTTTCCAGCGATCAACACATTAAACACCATCCGCCCAATGCTCAATTTTGTCCTACACAACAGTTAGTGTAAATTTTGTAACACTTTATACTAACAAAAGGAAGGTGTAGCGATAGGTAACGGAGCAGTAGTCACATTTGTTATAATACTCATGCATACACTGGGAATCAAACCCTAGACATATATAAACGAAAAAGAAACAGGCTTAATACCAAAAGTGTGATACAGATACATCGATGACATATTTAGTATATAGAATCATGGAAAGGGAACACTTCCTAGACATCTTTCACCCATCAGTCAAAGTAACAATAAAACTACCCAACACAGAAAGATACCTAACGTTCTTAGACGTAACCCTAAAATTCAAGACAGAGATTTACAAAGCTTCATGCATAACAAAGAAGGCAAGAAGCCGACATTTTACCACTACAAATTACACCACCCAGAACGAGTCAAAAGGGGAAATATAATAGGAGAACTAAATAGAATAAGTCGAAACAGCTCCACACAGAATGCCATATAAACAGCATAAAATTATTTTAAAACAATGTTATTATAAAACAGATATCAGAATATTAAATCGACTATGTTTTCACACCACAAAAAAGACAAAACATCACAACAGCAACATAACCTAATAACAAAAAAGGATACACAAAAACGTCCACGGTGAACACAGTCACAAACAATCCCAACAGAAAATCAACATAACACAAAAAACAGATAAAACAGTGAAAGATCTATTAGTTTATTCATCCTTCTTACAAACAAAATGTACCAAAAAACAATGATACACTGGAGAAAACTGAGCAGGACAAATGTGCTAAATTAAAATCTTGGTCTACCAAATCATTTATAATATATGTGGAGACGCATATATGCGAGAAACAAGTAGACCTTTCACACGCGCATCTCAGAACAAATACATCAGCGTGTTATATACACATAATCAACACAAAATCGCTCCAGCAGAACACTTTCTATGCAAACATGGAACCTCAGACACAGGAGACCGAAACCCTTTTACAGTTTTTATCTTACAAAAAAACAGATTTTAAAGAGAAGAAAATATATGGAAGATATACTCGTTAATGAAAAAAAAAAATCTAAAAATTAACAGAGACAATGTAACAAGTTGAGAAACTTAGCATACGTCATTTGATTTGAATAAACTGACAATGGCAACATCAACAGTAGTTTGTTTGTGCTTATCATGACGTCAATGGTGATACTGTGAATTAAGTGTTAAGAAATGGGAAACATAACCAATTAGTAATGTTAAAAGAGTAAACTACACACTCAGGCAATATGTAAAGTTTAAAGAAGTAATCTAAACTATATGGATTATTTAAGACCTCTTAAATTTAGAAAAGTAAATATTATCTTGTATAAATTTATTTACTCTGAAGCTTAAAGGGATAAATAAGATCTTTGCTGCAATTTCAATTACATTGAAGATTAAAAGAGTAAACTAAACTCGCTGAAGTAATTTTAGTTACTATGAACTTTAAAAAGTAAACCAAACTGTTCGGAATAATTCTAGTTCTAAAGTTTAAAAGTAAACTAAACTATAAAAGTACTGTAAAAATGTGAAGTACACTCTCTGGAGTAATTTGAGTTACTTTGAAGATTAAAACATAAACTCTCTGAAGCAATGTAATTACTTTGAAGTTTAAAAAAATAAACTAAACTTTGGATAACTTAAGTTAAACTGAAGATTCAATGAATAAACTAAATCCGCTGGTGTAATTTTAGCTACTCTAAAGTTTAAAATATTAAGTTAACTTCTCTAAAGAAATTAGAGATTAATTAATTAATCTGAAGATTAAAGAAGAAAACAAAACTTTGTGGTGTAATTTAAGTCACTTTGTACTTTAAAGAAGTAAACTATATTTCTTAAATAATTTCTGTTACTCTAAGTTAAAGAAAAATACATTTTAACGCCAGACGATATAGGACATTCTGTATACTTCAGTCTGTAGCCAAAATGTTGTCAAAGTGAAAAAACTCAGCTAGAAGAAAAACACACAAAAGAACTCAACTATATAACCGGGAGATATCAGATAAACAAGCTAACTCTTTTGGGATACATATCACTTCTTTTTTTATTACAAGTAGTGCATCTACTACTATTTGAACTGTAAGTTCTGCATCATTGGTTTATAACTCTTTTTTCGGAAGAGCCTGAGTTTCAGTTTTATCTCCAAAAAAAGTCACGTTACACAGCTGGTGAGGTCTAGATTTAGAAATTCGAACGTTGTAGGCATTCTATACATAGCCTCGTGTTTAAAGTCACAGTGTAGCATACACAACGTTGCAAGTTTGATCTTTCCCTTCACATTCTGTTTTTATTTTTTCATTTTCTGCGAACACTTTCTGCAAATTCATATTTTTAAAACATGAATGTAATTTAAACTATACGAACTGCACCACCAGCTGATTTTGCTGTTGACAGAGAAGGGAAGTGTCGTGGAAGTTTGGATGTCGTGCCATGTAGATATGGTATTTCTAAAGTCAGTGTATTTGATGGAAAACGTGGCAGAAAGAAAAGGAGAGGTACGTTATGTTTTTAATTCGGCGGTTAATGCCTCTTATTATATAATGGATATTTTTTTCACATTGAACCTAAAGTTGTTTCAGACTGTACATTGAAATCAAAACGGTGCTTTTGGCTTGTGTAATTTAGGTGCGCCAATATTCATAACATATCAAATCTCTTTCTATTGTATAGAAAGTCAATCGTTGTTGCATAACATGACTGCCGGAACTACCACGCAACTCAATGTTTGAGTAGAGAATGCTTATTAATAGTAACCTTATTATAAATTAACCTACTGTTACATACATTAAAAAATTATATAGGAATATTGTAACTAATTTTAATTTTTTTAGGAAAAAAGGACTTTTCAGGTAATAATCTTCCAGCAGGTAAAGTTTTCCAATATAAAATGTCATGACAAAACATTAAAAAAAATTTCCTATCGTATGACCAGTTAGGCACAGAGTACGTGCTTAACCGAAGTCACATCACTAGAATAACATAGGTCAATTTCGTTGAAAGCCTATTCGTGGTTGCTAAAAGTAATTAATTACCATGGTAACACGTGGTGTTGAGACAGGTAAATTGGCACGTATGTAGGTAAAAGCTTAATTTCAGTGCTGCTGATGTGCATGCTTTAATGGTAGGCTTAATATATATATATATATAAAACGCATTGTTAGTCATAACATAAAACTCATTAACTGGCAACAACCATTAATTATAAGAGCTCATAATATATTGTAAATTGATACTTTAATTATTGTCTTTGAAAGTAAAATAAAAACTTGATATCATTTCTTATCTTTTCTGTTCGATTAATATTTATAAAAGAGCGACCTCAAGATTTCATATTTATTGATATTTTAAATATTTAGAAAGAAAAAAAAACACATTGAACTTAAGAGTATATCCCCAGCGACAATGAAATTTAATAAATCTATTTCCTTAGTAAGAAGAGAAATTTAGTTATGAAATAAAAATTTTATTTTTATCCTGAAGATCATTAGAATAGCAAAATATATTCTGTGAATGGAAACCCTTTTTCTCTTGAACTGTTTGAAATTATCAGTTCTTTCTTCGGAGTGTAAAATCTGTATTGAATTTGTGTTTTAATAAAGTATTGTCCTTTAGTTATCTTCTTGTCAAACGCATTTGGCAAAGCGCGATAGTAATAACAAATAAAAATACAAAGTTTTGGAGACATATGTGTTCTCCGTGCCTTGCAAAATCAACTATTAGATAAAAGCTTTAAGAACAAACTCAATTTAACTTGTTGTTCAACAAAGGTTGTCGACAAACGTAGAAGAAAATTTCCTTGGGGACAAGATTTTATTATTGATTCAGCAGGTTTATTTGTTTAATTTGTCAATTAAATTACACAGTCAAAAAATTTACTTTAGCTTCAACTACATAAACTTTAAAAAGTGTTTTAAATTACCTTGTGTTACTGTTTTGTGTACAAATGGATTTTAAAACAAAAATAAAATCTGATAATTGATTTTATATATGTCTTATTGAATATTTAAAGAAACGTTGCCCTTTAAAACAGGGTTCGCCAACAAATTAGATTACTAACATATACATTAATTGCATACTATCTAGTTGGCTATATGAATGTAAATGTATTTGGTTACGTTTTTATGGGTTTACTCCAAATTCTTTAGACGTATACTTAAATAGCCATAAATAAATTTCTTGTAAAATCATGTATAAAAAAAAAATTTAGTTTCCACAAACACACAAAAAAAATAATAAGAGAAACTGTAGTAAGAATGTTGGGATATTTTGGTTTTTATTTATGTTGTTTTATTACTTGGAATAAAATCAAACGTAATTCACACATGCTGATTTATAAATATACGTAAATATTTGTATGTCTAATTAATATAGCTTACCATATTTAAAAAAAGTGTATTAAATCTATGAAGATAATTATTCACTGGATATTTAATCTTTAGCAGTGCAATATCAGAACTATGTTCGTACATAATATTCTAGTATTGCTTTTTGCTTTGCTTTTGAATTTCGCGTAAAGTTACTCGTGGGCTGTCTGCGCTAGCCGTTCCTAATTTAGCAGTGTAAGACTAGAGGGAAGGCAGTTAGTCATCACCACCCACCACCAACTCTTGGGCTACTTTTTTAACAACGAATAGTGGGTTTGCTCGCCACATTATAACGCCTACACGTCTGAGAGGACGAGCATGTTTGGTGCGACGGAGATTCGAACCCGTCATCCTCGGATTACGAGTCGAGTGCCTTAACCACCTGGCCATGCCTGGCCAATATTCTACTATCTTTTAGGTATCTTTTTTTTTTAGAACCCCTGGTTCAACGTTATCAGGTTTGTAATGCTGACCAGTTGAGATGAAACTAACTAATGAAATTCAAAACTGAAGAAAAAATTGTCTATGGCCATTTGTGACTTAAAATTTTATGGTTAGAGATCATGTACATATATAATATATATTATTAGACATGTATTTATATACATTTATGTTTTTACACATATCTCCTCTTAGAATAATGTTTTATAAAAGAAAAAAACACGACACTTATTACATTTCAAAATTAACTTAAAACAAATGCAGATTCTTTTTTTACATAAGAGATAAATGCTACTTTTGATATTAACACAACAATAAATTCAGTTTGACTAGACTTATTTAAAGTGTAACGATAAATGAAATTGTTGAAGATTTGAGAAATTAAATGTAGTTTGGTTGAACATCCAATTTAAGGACTGTCTACAGGTTTCGTAGTTAACAGACTATAACAGTAACTTACTTCTTTATTCGGTTAAACTGCACTAAAGCAGCTGTAGAGATAGATACTCGATATTGTGAGGCTTAATGTTAGCTAGTAGAAGTTGTAAAGGGATTTATTTGAATGTTATCAAACGTAATTATTAGATAGTCTCTAAACATTTTAGTTATGTATACTATTAAGAGAAATTAGTTTCAAAATTATAAAACATGAACTGTACACCACGTAAATATAACTGCAAGCAGAAAATACTTGTTTCAGCCATTCTGATAGCACATAGGATTGAGTATATTACATTAACATGTAACATAGCATAATGTTTAGGGACAACGAAGGATCTATTGATCCATCTCGGCTGTCCCATCATCTAAGCCAAACTCAACTATTTAATAAATTTAAAAACAATTAAAGCCAACCCTTATTACTCATATACCTATCAAGTTTTCTTTTAAACTCACTTAAATTACATAGGTCGACCACTCTATTTGAAAAAAATGAAACTGTTCTAGATGAAGACGGCTTCTATCTTGCCTAAATCTACATTTGTGTTCCCTAGTTTTATAATTCTCGCTTTTAAGTTTAAAAGATATTGATGCATCAATATCTTCAATTTCTTTTACAATCTTAAACACTTCAGTCAGATTTTCTCTAACATGTTTTGTTTATTCATTGGCTTTAACATAAATCACAGGCAGAGAAAAATAACTTACTATTTACAACACGAAATAATAATGCAGGTAATACCAAATAGGTAAACTTCGTTTGCTCTCTAAACCTGTTTTACTTCTCAGACGGATTTATAAACATACTTGACACAAACAGTCAATAGCTACATGACGAAATACTAGGCCAGGTAAGGCTTATCTCTTACTCTGCCGAATTAATAGACTTACTTCATGCATGTTATAAATAATCTTAAGAGAGCTAAATGTATGATAGTAGTGGCCATATAAGGAAACTGCATTACAGTAAATAGATACTTCAGAACAGTTAGAATTTTTGTTAATGTGAAAAACATAGTTATTTAGATGATGAATGGAAAGGACAGTTTGTAGTGAAAATGTTTTTTGAAATAAACATTTTAATAAAATAATATATTACAATGTTCTTGCTTAAGTTACTTAAACAAAAGTTTTTTCTTAATACTTCAAAGAAATCTGCATTTCGTTAACCATCATCTATGAAAAAAAAATCGTATTATATAATTATTGGGCTTTTGACGTTAAACTGAAGAGGTATATTTATAGGCGTGCCTGATTAATGTTTCTTGAAAACAGCAAATGCAATGTAAAGCATATTAATATGATTTGGACAAACTAGGTATTCAGTTTAAATGTGTTTTATAAACGTTACGGTATTTAAAGATAATTGTCTAATCTAATAAATGGTTCAGAAATGCATCGGATGTATAATGTAACATTTGTTATATAGCATTAAAGAAATTCACAAGATAAAGTAATTTTCAAATGATATGGATTAGTGTTTATTCTGTGAACTAGTATTCAAAGATATAATAGTGGGTTCGATAGATTAGTTATGTTAAAAGAGGGCGTCTGAAGACAACTCAGAATAAGATGTTACTCCAGAAAGTGTGCAGAAATAACTAGCCGCAAATGGTTTGGTTGTGATCAAGTGCAAAACTAATCAAAGTGATATCTGTTCTTTGGTCATTAAGGGCATTGAAATCCATTTTTTAGAGTCAAAACCCTGTAAATTTAACGTTGAGCCACTAAGAAGGAGAATTAGTTTTGGTAAGAGGAATAGATATCATATCTACCAATTTACAAAAGTTTCTCAACGAGTTAAAACTTTATTTTGTATAAGTGAAATAGATGATTGTGGTTAAGAATACATTTCATTACATGATAATGTTTGAAATGAAACGTGAAGCGTTATTTGTGCGAAGTTATATAACTTATGTGCTTCATAAGATGCACTTTACTGGAGTTTTTAAGGATAAGTTTGTTTGTTTTTTTGCCTTTTGTGCAACAGCAGGAAAAACTTTTAAAAAGGTAACTTAAATAATGTATGTATGCATTTCAATATTTACATCGGTAGCTTCCTTTAGTTCAGAAGTAATTAACTATTATGTCCATTCAACTTACTTTAGAGATGGTTCGAAACTTTCTGATTATGGTGCTTTAGATGAATCTATTGGTAGATTTGTTTTGTTACAATAAAGGATTTGGCAATGCGTCAACTTATACTATTTTGGTTTCGGAGCCCCTTTTTTTAAACAAAATTAACTCTTCTTTAGCTTTTTCCTATAGAATAACTCGCAGCTAACCTCTGCTTCAATATGTGTAAAACATTGTATGACTGAACATCAAACATTTGTGGATATCATTTATTTTATTTTTGCTCACTTATTCAGTTTGTTGTTAAGGCTAATTATAAGAGATAAGCAGCAAAGAACCAACAAGCAAAGTGCAAACTTATACTACACACCTAATTATATGTTTATAAATGTTCTATATACACATATCATAAAATACGTTAAATGAAGCTATAAGATTACAGATGACTGTTAAACAGTGAAAACATATAAAAAATATATTAGAAAACTCACGCCACCCAGAAATGAATGAACGAAAAAACAAATACGCACAAGATAAATATTGGTCAGGCAGGTGGTAGCACTGTCTATGTAGAAATGGCTCATGCTGTTTATCGATTTGATATTTTAAATATTTTATGAATAGGTTATCAGAACTTTACAATACTATAGATTGTTTCCTTCACTAACAATATCTATGTGAAGAATGAGTCACATGTTCTGGGAATGTCTTTAAATGTTATAGCAAAAATTTTGAATGCCTTGTTCTTCTTTCTTCTGCCTCTTTACTATAACTATAATATCTCAGAACCCAAAACAATTACGTCAACCAGTTTCACTGAGGTGACATAGTTTCAAACAAAGTAACCGTTTTTATAGTATTATTAATAAAAAGTAATAATTTAAAGAAGTCGTACTTCTCGTGTAAACGTCGCTATTATTACAACTTGAAGTTAAAGTTCTGACAGAAATTTGATGTTCTTTTAAAAAGCTTAAGGCCAGGTTGAAAGAGGAGTTACCATCCAATAACAGATAAAAAATAAATATTGCAGTTGGAACTTTATTGGTTTTAGAACTTGGTTATAAATACAACTTTCTTGTGTCTATTGAAATCTGAATTAAACATTTTTGTAGGTATGGTGGACATGCCATCTCTACTATTTGTTTGCATTGTTCTTGAAATATTGATATTAGCCATCCTTACAATCACCTCCTTTTAAATGTTTTTCTTTACTTGTGTATTCTTTTTCATACCTATACTCGTGAATTATTTCTCCGGATTAACTTCACAATACACAAAAATATGTTTTGAAAATTGACAACCTTTTATACTGATTCTAATATTCATTTTACAGTCAAAGTTTCCTTTCGAATAATCTGGTACCAATTTAAAAGTATTTCAGTACCTTATAAGTAAAGTTTGTTTTGTCAACCAGCGACTTGACATTTTTCAAACTTTAAAATGAAAAGTTGTGTGGAGTCCTTATTTACCCAGCTTTGAGATATTTAAGCAATTTAGATCTGGGAAAAATCACTGACATTTATGTTAACTTAGTTTGACATTAGATATGTGAAGAATTCAACAGTTTCTGATAACTGAGAGATAGAAACAACGACACTTCTTATAGAACTTTCCCTTGTTAAATTTCGTGTTTGATGCTCAGTAAAAATAACTTCTTTAAGTCTTGACTGTGCGTCTAAGTCTAAAGCCGAGAGTAATTTGGAATTTTGTGTAGCCATCTACAGACAGCTAAGATATTTTTTTATTATTTAGTACCATTAACTATTTTTACAAGAGGATCGTACTTTATCATGCAAAAATATATTGTATGGAATGTTCTAAGTAGGATATACGACCTTAAAGAATTAAGCACTTAGAGATACTGCTTTAATCGACTAATGCCGGAAATACAATAATATTACTTTTGAAAACATAGATCGAAATGTTAGCACACCGGTCTGCTATTTGTATACGAAATTATAAAATAATCATTCCTGTTTTAATTACAAATGTATATTAGAAAATGTGAGATATGCATCCATTATTGAGCATGAAAATTATCATTGCCTGGCAATGTAAGTACAGAAATATTTTAAAATTATATATAAAACAAACAGAAAAAACGAACAACAAAAATGTTTTAACACAGCATTTACTGCTTTTAAAAAACATTGCCTCAAGCATCAAACTCTAATGCACTAAATCTAGAAAAACACAACAGTATACTGTTCACGAACCAATGAGCCAATATTAGAGGCTATAACTGATTTGTACCATGTCAATGTACAGCTGCTGAGTGTTAGCAAAATAAATGTTTAATTAGAAGGAAACCATATGAAGTTACTGTTGTGAAACAAAACAGAGTTCTTTACCAAACACTTAGATAGCCTTCCCCTTGGTCATTTCAATTAAACCTTATATGAAACTTGTATGATTGATCAACCTACATACAGATTTGTCATGATTTATCTACTGTAGTTCTTGAAATTTGACAGGAAGCTCTTGCTTTACTTCTTTTGATTTCACATGATTCACTGGCTATACTTCTTGAAATTATATATGATTCACTTAGTACACTTCTTGTGATTAGACTTGTTTTAGTTACTTTACTTATTAAGACTGTTTTGCTGTAAAGAAGTCTATGCTGTTTTATTCTCCTAAAAAACATTATATACCTATTTTCGGGATCATGCAACCCTTTGTAATGCTTTAACAGTTTTAAGAAATAGGAGCTGATAATATATTTGGTATAGAAACAAATTGTGTTATTTGAATACTAAGTGATTGAGAACAAAGCAAAGATAAACTAGAAAAATTAACCTGGTTTCTCTGCAGATTGAAGCAGGAAAGGTTTTGAGAGTTTAGATTTTTGTCCACTCTCTCGAATAACGTGTTTTATCGTTTATTAACTTTAATATCATAAAATAAATTATGAACTACATCCTCTTTCTCCAACAAAGCCTTTTAAAATAATTTAAAAGAAAGTTGGTAAAAATATACATATATTAAATAAAACATCGAAAGATGTTCTATAATGAAATATTGTGAACAAAAATGAGCTACCTAACTTTACATTACCACAAGTTAGGTATAAACAGTTTTACTTTTAAGGTAGCATCAGATGTCAACAGATATTACAGATTTAAAGACGAAAAATTGTTATTTTTGTTTTTTTGTTTTCAGATTATGAAGACGAAAAAATAAACAACTCCTACTAATTTTAGCTTAAGATTCATATTTCATTATGTTATACATATTTTTATAACATAAACTTTCTCATTTTGTTGTTAGTTAAACAAATTTTATAGTTTTCAAAAGATGCATTTGAAAAAAAAACGTAATTAACCATTTGTTATTTACGGTATAATTCAAAGATTCATGTATAATTTCACTATTTAGAACAAGACATTCGAAGGATGGAATAATATTTTTTATAATACGATGTCACACTATGAATATTATAGACGGCTCTAAGAAAATGTGTTATTGAAATATTCTTAGAATTCTTATTCAATACATAGAAAGTACATAGAATATTTATAACATGAAAAATCTTCTTTTTGAAATGTGATGCCTCTATTGTAAGGCAGTCTAATAAATACAATTGGAGGAAAACGAAGTAGATAATGAACAGTTGTAAAAATATTAAATGAACGTGTGGAAATTACATATATTTCATGCGAAATTACGAAGTTCTTTAAACTGTTTACGATTGTTACCGTGGTTCTACCATTCAGTTAATATTTTTTATCGAATACATTTCTTTTTTCTTCAAGTCTACCATGATTATTCGAAACATGTTCACTTAAGTCTTTAAATGTGGTGAAACAAAACGATTATTGTTCTGACCAATAATAACCCAAAATAGATTTTAGAAAAAATAAATTGACTTTTAACTTAATATGTAACATGTTTCTTTGGAAAGTTGGAAAATAATTATGTCGAAATTTAACTTGCTGTTGATAAAAACAATAGGCTTATTATTTATTTTGAAAGTCTAAATTCAGATTAGTAACTACAGTGTCATCAGCAACTCAGTGGAACAACTGGATTTAGAATAGTAACTACGCAGTTATCATAGCAACTCAGTGAAACAAATACCGTTTTATAAAATAATTTAAAATTTAGAAATCTGACGAAAAAACAGTAACATTTTAGGAATTCAACAATCAGCCAGAAATGTCAACATGAAGCAAGAACAGCCGCTATTAGAGAAAGTTTACTAAAAACCTATAAAGAATAACATATAGCAGTGATCAGAGTAATTTTAATAAGAACCTATAACAAATAATGCATAGTCTTTATTAGGAATTTTACAAGAAACCTATAGCAAATAATATATGGTCGTTATTAGGGCCGTTTAACTAGAAACTTGTAACAAATAATTTACAGTCGTTATTACAGTCATTTTTCTCGAAACTTATAGATAATAGTGTACAATCGTTATTCATTTGACTAGAAACTTATAATGTGCAGTCATTACTAGAGTCATTTTACAAGAAATCTATAACAAATAACGAACTTCGTGATGACGTTTTGACCTTCTGAGGTCATCTTAAGGTTAATAAAGATTTACCTGAAGATAACCTAGGAAGGTGAAACGTTGTTCTCTGTTTTATTAGTAAAAGTGTTAATACCCATACCAGCTGTCCTGAGATACAAATAATGAATTAATTTTATTACAAACATTTTACTAGAAGATTAAAACATATTATTTCTAGAAACCGATATAAAATAAAGTACAGTCGCTATTACAGTATTTTCACTATAAATTTATAACAAATGAAGTATTGTACTTTTATAATCTTCTAGTTACAAACCGATTTATTGTAACAAATTACGGAATAAAACAATTTACTTTTATACTAAATACAGTTACATATTTGAATAAAATCACCAAAATGATGTAGAACCTATAAATAATTGCGAAATACACAATAAAATTACTGACAAACAAAACAACCACAAAAAGCTTTGGCAGGAATTTAGTTTTCATAGGAAAGAAAAATTTCCTAAAGTGGGATTTTCAGGGATATCGATATCCCCTTTCGCCAACTGTTGAGGTACTCTTTTATCAAGAAAAAGTGGAATTGGCCGTCATAATATAACGTGCTCACGCCTGAAATCATATTTGGTTTGATTTAAATTTCGCGCAAGGCTGCACGAGGACTATCTGCGCTAGCTATCCCTAATTTAGCAGTGTAAGAATAGAAGGAAGGCAGCTAGTCATTACCACCCACCGCCAACTCTTGGGCTACTCTTTTAACAACGAATAGTGGGATTGACTGTAATATTACAAAGACTTCACGGTTGAAAGGGCTAACATGTTTGGTGTGTCGGGAATTTAAATCTGCGACCCTCGGATTAGAGTCGAGTGCCTTAACCACTTGGCCATGCCGGGCCAGCATGTTTGATGTAACGGTTATTCGAACCTGCAACCTTCAGATTACGAGTCGAGCGTCCTAACCACCTGGCATGCAGGACAACGAGAACTAGCAAGGTGACGACAACATTCGACAAAGCGATTGTAATACACGCCCTATAAACGGAGTGAAGTGGTGGCTTGGATCTGTAATGTTCATTGCCTAGGCTGCTATCGTTAAATCAAATAAAACTAACTGATATTATTGAAGAGCTTTCATTATTAAAAAAAAAACAATTCATTACGTAACATCTCGCCCTATTTGTTTCGGATGTAATTAAACACAAAATTGCAAAATGGGCTACCTATGAAGTTCCTCCACGAGTATCGAAACCCGCTTTCTAATGTTTGAAGTCCGCAGACATACCGCTGTGCCACTAAAGAGCTTTAATAAATACTATCAAGAAAGTGTTAAATTAAACCTTTAACTCGCTAATAGCTATCAGAGATCAAAATATTTCTTAGCTTTTACGTATACTTTAAGTAATGTAAGTAGTATCAGGCAAGCAGAAAGGTTATTTATAAGGAATTGTTAAAAATATAATATACATAAAATAATCCACTTAATATGACTGTTTTATTCTTCTTCTTTCATTCACTGTCTAATAATAACTTTTAAGACACCAACTTAATGAAGGTATTAAATGACATTTCTTATGGCCACTAAAGAAATAGTTACATTATAAAATAATTTAGTGTTTAGTTTTTTTATTCGTTAACCTTTTCTTACTTACATTTTTTGATCAAAATATGCAAGACTTCTTTATGTGTTTAACCCGTAGAAAGTAAAATCGGGGCTGATTGTTTGAGCTGTAAAGCGTGAAATACATACAACCTTGTAAATAAATAACAAACAATGAATAAATTGGGTGTAAAATCAAATAACCATTCTAAGAACAAGGGTTAAATGGTAACGTGGTAATAATCTGCACTGTGATTGACTCTCATCAAACCAGGCAGACAATGCAACAATAATAACGCTAATGATAACACAGGCCTGCAAAAGTAGACATCGTAAAAGGTGTTATTGTTTTAATAACGGATTTTCGTTAATTTAGGTACGGAGATTTTGTAATATAATATTCGTTTTTTTTTCTATCACGTGAGGATCTTTTGACAAATTGGGAAGAAAAAGAAAAAAACTCTTACTTACAGCATGTTATCATTCCATTTACCACAATAAACAGTTATTATTATTATGTTTGTTATGTTTTAGTTCTAGAGTGATTGACAAGACGCTCACGTTGCTATTGTATAGCCAGTGACTGTCAACACTTTAAGCATAACAAAATCTGACACAATTTCAAAGAAAATTATTCATCTGTGTAAAAAATACATAAAAAGTACAACTAAAAATTCTGTACGTGATGGAGAGAAATGGATATCATTTGCAGATTCAGCGTACAGGAATTACAATAGCACAAATAAAAATTTCAAGGCAATAAAATTATCATGGAGTGTTTATAGTAAGATATTCAGTTTTATTACTCACTGTTTGTGGCTTCCCTATGTATGTCACCTGCAGCCATACATTCCCATAATTACTTTCAATTCTCTATACAATTGTTATTTCATTCTGAAAGTGTTGGATTAATTCATAAAATGTATCATTTTTCTTTGCTTTTTCAATCGGTGGCGTATTTTATGTTTGTCCATTACCTCCGTTAGACCGTGTCACTTGTAGTGATACGAGTTTTATCACATTTAAAAGCTGTAAAATGTTCTCTAATCTTTTTTCCATATTTTTGTGAAACTTTGTATCCAGTTCTATACAGTTGAACTTTCGCATTGATATTCTAGCGTAATAATGATAGATCTAAACTTTCCTTTTCTAGCATGCTATTAAAGCTGAACGAGGCTTCTGATGATGAAGTATTCCTCCCATTGAATGTAATAATGCTATTAAACGTTTCGACATCGCATTAATTTGAAATGTTTGTCTGTTAGAGATTCAGCAAACATAAAAACACCTGTCTTCTGGCTCCTATTTTCAAAAGTTATTCTCTGGATACATATTAATTTCTCCTTACTAGAAATATTTTAGTACATGTATTTCATTTATTCATGTGGACAGTAAAACATTCCGATGAAATAAAATGAAAGTGTAATCAATATGTATGTATGTGTCCAAACACAGAGTGGATGAATTTTTAGTAATAAGTTATTTTCATTTAAACATGTTATTCATACTTCTCATAATAACCTGGATGACATATACATTAGGCCCATAAAAAACTAAAGTTATAAATATGTTGCACTAAAGGAAGTTATAATTGTGAGATAGAGACCTGTTTGATAAACAAATTCGGAAGTAGGGAATTCACATTGTAGAACATAAAGAAAGTAATTTTCACAAAGAAAAATGGTGATTAATATGTTCTAAACTGAATTCTGAAAGTAATATTCGAAAGGCTTACAACAACAAAAAAGCTTCGTTAAACATGTTAGTCCTGAAGAGCTAAAATATCGGGTACGGAATTAAAGTTTTTCTTTAGAATTTGCTGATTTTACTAACATATGAGTCCAGATGTAGAGGTAATATGGTTAGTAAATACTTATAAAATTAGATTACCTTCTTGAATTGATCGAGACTGGCTCAAAGTATCTGTTCTGTTATCGAAAGAAGTTCCAGCTATAACAATATAAAGACGAGCGACTGAAGAGTACTTTCCTGTTTTGACGAGAATTGATCCTTATTATAAATGTAATATAAGACAAAGATCTCTGGTATTAATTCTTTAAGCAAATAATATTTTTGCAGTTAGATATTCCTTTGTGGTATCGACTGAACAGTATTTAAGAGTATTGATTTTCAATAAACTAGAGACTTCTTGTTTGTATGTACACACCTTAAGGTTTATCAAAACTACTTGCAGCAAAAACGCTCTTAGCCCGATCACAAATTATTTTCATGTGTGACGTAAAGATACATAGCACATTAATAATATTAATACGTTAACTCACACACACACATATATATATATATCTAATCCTAATTTTTCAAGACGTTAGATTACTGTTATACTTCCCTAACATACATAAATCGTTTTACAGCACTATGAATACACATTTCTTTATTTTAAAATTAGAAAGATGTAATTAAATGTTACACTTCCTTGATACAAAAAGCTAATATTTTTAACGTATTTTAAACATATGAATTGAAAGAATAGCTAACCTTTAAATTTATTGCAATATAGATGCACCTTTCGTGAAAATTTCCAAAATATATTTCATAAATGAAATGTATTGGGAAAAGTATTTACCTCATATATAAAAGGTAATTTTAAGAAGCAATAACGACTAACTTGTCTATTATACACTACTGCTGTGCCTCATATATAAAATGTAATTCTAAGAAACAGTAACGAGTAGTCTCCCGCTAGTCCAGCGGTAAGTCTACGGATTTACAACCCTAAAATCAGCGGTTCGATTTCCCTGGGTGTACTCAGCAGATATCCCGCTGTGGCTTTGCTATAAGAAAAAAAAAAGCACACAATACCGAGTAACACGTCTGTTATACGCTACTGCTGTGTCTCATATATAAAATGTAATTCCGAGAAAAAAACAATAACAAACAACGGGTCTGTTCTACACTACTGCTGTACTTCATATATAAAATGTAATTATAAGAAACAATAATGAGTAACACGTCCGTTATACGCTAGTGCTTTATCAGATTCATGAAATGTACTGGGAGAGAACAATAACCACCTGATCGTCTTTTATACAGACCTCCTCCTACTGATTGTGTGACTATGATGGAATCTTAAATATGGTCTTAGGGAAGTTATTACAAGAAATTAAACTCATATTTTGACATTACAAATTAAGATTTGGGCCTAGTAATGATATATATAAGAATGTAAGGAGTTTTCCAGTCTGTAAGAATTGATATCCTTCATCTTGGATAAATAAAATTAATATATCTTCGAATAATATACTTACGAAATCTGAACCCAAAAATCTGAAATCTGTTTTTATGTTTGATAAACGACCGTTTATCTTGACAATAGGTCAGCTGTAAAATTAACTTATAAAGTCTTTGCAGTAAAGTTCTCATTTCCAAAGCACACCACACTGCCTTCAAAGTTTTCCATAATACATCTAGCATACGAGGACGATGTTTATCCAACTTCCAGTTGAACAGTTCGATTGCACAGTATTTCATAGATACTGAATTAGACAGTTTGTCTTTACACGGATTAGAATGAATATTTGTTTCATCCTCCAGTTGTTCGAGTTATGCGACTGAACGAATTGTCTTGATCAATCTACAGCCTGTTGCTCTTATTTCCTGATAGTGATTCTTCTTGAGTATGTTACATACAGTTGTCTTGGGTATGCAGGTAGCTCTTGCCACATAGCTCATTAACTGCAGCAAAATTGAGCTATTTGCTAGAATACAAATTGTTGTTAGTCTCTTCTTTTGGATGGTCTTGTTACCCCTAATTGACCAGTATTCCTTTGCACCTCAAAGTCATTAATACTAAAAAGGTCCAGGCTTGGAAATTCTAAAACATGATTTTGAACACAATTTTATGATCTTACTGCATAAATATTTTGCATACAAAAAGACTGTTACAAGTCTTCTCCAAAATGGCTCAACTTTCTGTGAGGTCACATTATCTACGAACTGCTAAACAATATCAAGTAGGTAGTTCTGACACTTGAATATCCACCAAAACTCTATATCGGCTACGGTTTACATGCGAATTGCAATTCATGTACTCAAAATCGTTTTAATATAACGTACTGAACACTATAGTTTGGGCAACACCTCAGCAACTCTTTATGCTTGTAAGAATAAAGATTTTGTCTTATTCATACAATTTTCTAAGTTCACTTTATTTGTTTGCCAAACATATCTTAAGGTCTGCTACCCCAACTTATTTATTACCTTATAACATGCAAATTTTAAGCAGTCTTAGCGTCTATGGTATTTTTTTACTAATTGAAAATTAATACTGTCCTTATCAATTTACTCTAACCCAGTAGTTCTCAAACCTTTCTTGCTGGACTCTCATTGAAAATATTTCAGGTTGTTACGAACCCCCACCCCGATATACACATAAAGTGATACCAAATTATTGTACATACTCTAAAACTGATGATTAGCAAATTATGAACTGGGTCTGAGAACGTCTGGAGAAGCAGTGTCACATGAATGTTACTTAGGATGAAAACTGATATTTAAGACTCACACTACTATGTTTACAAAGAAATCACGAAATAATCATTTTGGAAAGTAACACTTGACATCTTATCTTCGTGTCAAGGTTTGGCTTCTCTTGTTCTGAAAGTTTCACAACAAATATTTGAGAAGAGATTCTTGTATCTGTACCACACAAGTCAGCTATCGTATTAATCAAAGAGTTTCGCTGGCTACTTGGCTACAAATCTAAGTCCAAAGAACCACAATAATTTTCAAATATCACATCAGCATTTATTGCGGATTGTGCTCTATGTTTATAAATTTTAATTTAAAAAATGTCTGTTTTATTTATGGCATACGTTATGTCTTGTCTTCTTCCATTTCGTAAGCTCATATATCTTTTAATATATATGATTATATTAGTAGATATTGCCTGTCTTGTATTATGGCTGAAATCTAGGTATTGTAATTATTGCCTCTGCCAAGATTGGAAATCCTATTGCAATTAATACACGCTTTATTGTAAATAACACATAGTAGCAATTACATCTTCAATTTAAATGAAAGCAATGAATTATCTCCAATTATGGTTATCATTACAGATTGAAGAGTGAAAAATTATGATAGATGACAGAAATAAAATGTCATAGTTTTATTAAACAACGATTATAAGGCATGGCTACGTGTATTGCATGCATTTATGCCTCAAAGTTTTAAGTAGCACGTTATTTATACATTATTCTCACTAGCACAACATCTATATTTAGCAAACACGGCTATATTTACTTAGACTTGAAAGAAACACACATCAATATCTACTGAAAACCTTTCAAACTACAGATGTGTACATTCAAGGGAGGATCATGTGTCTTCACATAACATTAATGTTTCGAAAAAGAAACGTTTTTGTTTGTTTTCTTGTTCAAGCAATAAATTATACTATTCTGCACTACGTCAGAAGACGTTTTAATCAAAAACGATTATATTATATAATATAATATAACATTTTATATTACAGCTACGGCTGTATATGCTATACAAAATAACAGTTTGTCTTTACACGGATTAGAATGAATATTTGTTACATCCTCCAGTTGTTCGAGTTATGCGACTGAACGAATTGTCTTGATCAATCTACAGCCTGTTGCTCTTATTTCCTGATAGTGATTCTTCTTGAGTATGTTACATACAGTTGTCTTGGGTATGCAGGTAGCTCTTGCCACATGGCTTATTAACTGCAGCAAAATTGAGCTATTTGCTAGAATACAAATTGTTGTTAGTCTCTTCTTTTGGATGGTCTTGTTACCCCTAGTTGACCAGTATTCCATATCGTCAACACGATATTATTGTGATTGCGGAGTTGTATAATAAAATACAGGGTTTGTATTTAAAAACCAAAAATACAACTATCTGTTGTAGCCAAAGGATACAACGATCTTTGTATCGTTGAATACAATTACAACGATAATTGTTGTAATAAGTACATATTGACTTATACTTAAGTCAATATAAGTAACCTATATTTCTTTGATTTCATTTTAATATTATATTGAATAAGTAATTGATTAAAATGTTATAAATAATTATTAGAAATTTAGCTTATTTAGTATTTTGTTACTTAAAAATAATTATTAGACTTCAATTTATCAATTATAATATTCTCTCTTGAGAGCTAGCTTCTTAACAATGTAGATAAAAATTAAGTTTACAACTTTGCATTAAACAAGCTGGTAAGTGAACCTCCTTCAAAAGTGTTTAACATGATTGCAGTGAATCACTTTTAAACTAGAAAACTAATACTAATTGATTAGGGTCAATGTTAATTCCAATTAACATCTGGAATTGTAGATGTTACAAATGTTTAATTTCTCATGATGAAGGATGGAAAAATAATAGCTCACAGTTGAGAGAGGGCACAAAATTCGCTTCATAATTATATCAATTTTTTTTTTATTTTATACAATAAAATGACTGTTGAAAGATGAATAGATTATTTTTGAATTAATCAGTACATAGAAATATTTATTGTTAATTTTACCGATGCTATTTTAGAATACAATATGGGAAAACACATTTGGGACTATTAGTCAAATAAACAGGGTATGAAGTCAGGGTTAACAGGCTTATGGTGAAGGGAATTCTTAAACAATCTGTTTTAACAGGGTATGAAGAAAGGATTAGTGCATTAATGATGAAGTAACTTTTTAATCACATCTTTAAACAGGATATGTATTCAGGATTATTGTGTTAAACATGAACAAAAATTACCTAACAGGATTTTATCAGTATATAAAGCCAAAGTTATATCGCTAAAGATGAAGAACTGCCTAATCATGTGCTTTATATAGGATATAAAGTCATAGTTAGTGTCCTAATTGTGAAAAAAGTGCCTTATCTTAAAGTGAAATCAATCCTTATTTATACGTTAATGTAGGGTTCGATAAAGTCAAATACTAAACGGCTTGATTAATTAGTTGATTGTGTGCATTTAAGAGATACCAAGCTCATCTTACATAATCGATATCTTTAAGGAAGTTAAATTGTCGTAAAGAAAATTTCAATGTAAATTACTTATTATATGTTTCTAATTTCATGTCATGGTATTCACATCTTCAACTATACAATATCAAGTACAATCTGGCTTACCCTGCAGTGGCATACGGACTTACATTGCTAGAAACCAGGTTTCAATAACCCTGGTTGGCAGAGCACAGATAGCTCATTGTACAGTTTTGTGTTTAATTCCAAATAATTAACTACATTGCCTTAAATTCCACTGAAGTGATGTAAGTTATTGTACAAATTCATAATTCCTTGCTGTTACAAGATTCACGAGAACATTTAAAAAACAAAACCACAAACATACAACACCTTTTATATTCAAAATTTATTTAAACAATTTGTTTACATGTTGTAATAATTGTGATCTCAAGATTATCTCGATATTCTTTTAACGATACTTTGATGTACTGTTTTTCATTGATTACATATACCTCAATATGCCTGATACTCTCTTTCCAAACATTGCTGGCCCAACATGACCAGGTGCTTAAGACGCTCGACTCGTAGTCCAAGGGTCACGGGTTTGATTTGCCGTTGCACGAAACATGCTCGCCCTCTCTGCCGTGAGGGCGTTATAACGTTACGGTCAACTCCACTATTCGTTGATAAAATGAGTGGCCTAAGAGTTGGCGGTGGATGATGATGACTAGCTGTCTTCCTTCTATTCTTACACTGCTATATTAGGGACGGCTAGCACAGATAGCTCTCGTGTATCTTTGCGAGAAATTCAAAAACAAACAAAGAAACAGGGTCGAAGATAAAGTTGCGATAGACACTGTTAAAGTTGACACTATTAGCTTCAAGTAAAGAAAACCTTCAGATTCCAAACACGTGACTAACGTCACGACTTCATTAATGTGTGGCCCTTCTTGTTCACTACTCTTTGATATGTTCTAGTACATAATACAGTAATTCTAGTAATTATAGAAACGTAATCTTCATCTTTGTACTTTCTAAAAAACATCTTAAATAAATAGCTTTTAATTGTAGGTTCTTCTTTAAATATTATAATTCGTATTTCTTTTATATCATAAATAAAGTAGTATCTATAATAGGAATAGGACAGACATGCACTATGTACAATATCAATCAAAATCTCAACCCCTGTGCAAACATTACGTAACTTAAACTTTATAAGCACATCACACACACTGTTGAGTAGTAAAAAACCAGCTTCAAAGCAACTAGCCATCTAAGCACTTGATAAAGTTGATAGAGTAAAACAAAAATTTGACAAATTCACAAATTTGTCAATCTGACTACCTTTCTTGAACTTATGAAAATCTAAATGCACATGATTAAATTACACTACCTTGGATAAAAGTGTATTTCTTAGCTTTCCTTATAATCTTAGTCACGAAACGTGAGTTGATAAGTAACAAACTATTATCATATCATAAGCAATCGCGCACACAATACATGATCATGCTACAGCTGTATCAACTAGATGAAAAACTGGTATACTGTAGATTCTATAGATTTAGGTTTTAACTATGATTAAATCTTTAAGAGCAACGTTTAAAATTTTATACATCTGACTCAGGGTTCTGTGCTAGACAAAGCATATCTAAGATGTGAGTATGAACGCTACCACTGCCGAAATCCAAACGTCTTTACTCAAGTGCTCTGGATTGAAGCAAGAATAATAAATCGTATAATTTACTTTGTGTTGTTTCAAAACTAAGCGTGACCTATTGACAACTACAGTTGTACTTGAAACAGGCAATTTTATTTTATATACACTTTTTAAGGAAACAAAACTACAGAAAAGAAAAACTTATGTTTAAAAACCTTGAAAGGTATTTGTTCCAAAAAAGATAGCATTGCTATAAGAATAGAGATAAAGCTAGAAACGGTAATGATGAATATGTGAAACAAGCCATAGGCATTAATCCAACAAGAGAAAAGGTTGTCACCCTGGTTAGATGGAAGAAAAACTATAGCTCAGATATCAGCAAAAGCAAGGAAGTGCCGAGAGATAACTAAGAAACGTTGCAAGAAAAATAGGCCTAGAGCCCAATCAATCTCGAGACTTAGTACCAAAAAAACCCTATGGGACAGATTTTAAAATGTTTAAATAAAAAATAAAATGTATGAATAAAAACAACAAAAACAAAGGAAACAAGGCAGGAATGTGCGGAAAAACACCACAACACTTGATAGTGTTTGACCTTCTGGAACCTTAAAGCGGGTATCCTCATGTTTCCACTCACTCTTACTTTGTGTTTTACTTTCATGCAAATATAGACATTAAACTGAGTTTTATCAATAGCCAATTATTTTCAAATAGTCAATCAATTTACAAGTTCAGTGATTTTGATACTGTACTTTTGGCCAACACCTTACCACTCAGATAGCTATAACGTCTCTCGTAAGAAAAGTATGACTATTGGAACCTCATGTCTCACGTAATCAAAAATATGCATTATGATGTCATGCATTTATTTAGAGTTACATAAATAGATTAAATACATGTATCTGTATTTGATTACTGAAATTAAATTTACAACAGAGAATTTTAACTGTACACACTTTCATTTAGTTTGGACAATTACCAAGTCACAAAAAACACACGAAGTAGGTTGAAGTTGCATTGTTCAAAACCCTCCAAATGTTGTAATGTTAAGCCACCCATTCCTACCAGGTTTTAATTTTTTTTTTTACTTTTCAGTGCTTCACATTCTATTTTCTATTTTTTTACTTAAAATATTTTTACTCTTCTTAACATAAAATTACTGATATCATTCTTGTAATTAATGGAACTTATTCATTACGTCACTTTTTAACGACAGCTTTCCACATATTTTACCGAGATTTAATGACTTACGAAAACTATGATAACTATAATAATGTTATACAAATAAAAAACTTAGAATATGATTCTTGTTCTGAATTCGAAAATACATTAAACTTGTTATGTCTAAATCGTTTATTCAAATTTCACATTTTATCTAAGGTTTGATGAAGTTGCAGACATGCGCAGCTTAATTTGTTTCACATTATTAACACTGTTCTATAATTCTAAAATTTTTTATCGACGAAAGATATTATAAATTGTTATTTTTCTAAATTTTCTCATTCAATATTTGTTTTATTTAAATTAGCGTGTGTCTAGAAATGAACACAAAGCTATACAATAGGATATCTATAGTTAACCCACCATGAGTATTGAAACCTGATTTTATCAGTGTAAGTTCACAGACATACCACTGTGCCACTAAGGGATTTTAAAAATTAGTGAACGTACAGTAGGAAAAGAAAATATATTCTACTCGAAATACCAGTTCGCGGCTGGCCCTATTACGAATTTGGTTAAACACTTTATAGAACGACACATTTCACTGCAAGGTTAATATATTCTGATAGTATACTTCATTGAAGGGATAGTACATTTTCATGTTTCATAACACATCAACTCAACATAATATTTTTCCATGTTGCAATGTACGTGGTACAAGGTCAATACATTTTCTTATTACACAACACATCATAGCATGGTTAGTATATTTTCGCATTTCGGAACACGTTATTGGAAAGTGAAGACGAGATGCTGTTCCAGAACTTGTTCCCTTTTTCGTATTGGAGCATAAAGGTAATACAAAGTTGTTGAGTGTAGTTTCAATGTCAAAGATATGTTAGTTATAAGTATGATATACGTAATGCGAAAAAATATTCATATATGTGATATATGATTTCGTATATTTATATATATGTGTGTGTGTGGTACAGATCGCATCTTACACACACAGGAAAATATAAGTAAGGATCAGAGATAGTATATTCAGTATTGATTACAACTGATTTGAAACATAGCATGCTTACCATGGACAACAAGAACTAGTTAAGAAAAGTAGGCCACTAAAGTAATATGACAGAGCTGGAAACAGCTTGTTTAAGATCTTACTTTAAAAATTATGTAATTTCGAATAAATTTTTCATTAAGTAAAAAAAAAGTTTATGAATAACCAGAACCTAAAAAACGTGGTTGTATTCTTTATTTCTGTTTGCGTAGTGAAACCACACTAATAGGTTCGTGACAGTGTACCTTTTGTTCGATGATACAAAGAATTCTAAATGTACATGTAAGAACAAATAGATTGGTCACGTCACATCTACTGGAAGATTTATCTCTCTTTCTTTCTGTATATAAAAACTCCTCTCGGAGTTACATCAGTTCTAGTGTGATTATGATATAAGAAGATGGTAGTTTAATTCACATTATACGTTATTTCGAAGTGACAACAGTTTTCCTTTTTCTATGATTTATTTAACACATAAAGCGTAAAAGAATTCTATTAACATGCTTGTTGTTTAATGTAAAACTAAATTTCTTACTGCCAATAGAACGGTGTGAGGTTTTTTGCTGAAAGTTAGGAATCACAATGCTTTTACTTAGATGTAGATTGCGATTAATTACTGTGACACTCACGTGTCTTGCATACCAGGAATAGCACTTTTGCTTCCTGCTTTATATTAATGTACTCTATAAATGTTCTGCTTGTAATATCCTCTGGTAACACTGAAGATCCCGGAGCGAGTGTGAAAATACTGATATTTTGTGAATTTACACTTCCAGTAAGACATCCAAAATTTCGGGTACATATATACATATTAATCATGCATGCACTTATATGTAATGTGGATATATGTGTACGTCGTATGTTATTTTATCAATAAATTCTAGTAACCGGTCAGTTAACTGTATAAATTAAAAGGTTCAGGGTTAAAAATAAATTAACAATGCCATAATTCCATGCATATGAAAATTGAAACCTTTGTTGATCGTAATGGAACTAATTATAAGTGCATAAATTTCGTAATTAAATACATAATAAAACTGAATCATCTACTTATCAGAATTCGATAGGTTGTCAGTTATGTATATTCCTGTGTATCAACACTTTTAACTTTATTTGTCAGCCGTAAATTTAGTAATGTCTCATAAGGTTCAGTTCAACCAGCTTAGGAGATTTATGGGACTTTAAATCCCTATTATAAGTTAACATTAAAAGTAATATTTACGAATGTAAAAATTAATAATAATAATACTATTATTCAAAATTATTCTAGCATCATAACATGTATTTTCTTCAGAAGAGGAATTGTTATTTTATTATTTTATTTCAGATTACTGTGGCTATAAACTAATTAGGACACGATATACTTTGAAACTAGTTTCAATAAGTACTATAGAGCTCAGGAATGAAGAACAATATCGTTTTATTCGGTTACATTGATATAAAAAGTGAAACTATAAGTAATCCACACTGAGAAGAACTCACAAACGTTAAACACAAAATACATTTACATAGGCATTAACAAGAAGAAGCAATCAGAAGATAACGGATAAACAAAACCTTTATTTATAATAATCATTGGATTATTTACTCACTTTAAACAGTTTCTTTTTCGGATTTTAGTAGATGCCTGGTTGCTGGAGTAAGGACGAAGCAGTTGTGCACCAGAAAAACAACAACAACGAAAACAAGACCAATGACCTATGGCAATATTAAATTAGAACCAATATTTGTGTAGTGAGATATTCCATAAACCTAGATTAATTACGTCAACGACAATTTCCAGTTTTTACAGGTTTTCTACAAGGATAAACATCCGACTTGTGTTAACTTGTACAAGTTTCCGTGCCACTGTACTTCTTGAATATAACTTACATTCCAACAAAGACAGCCAGGTGGCTAGTAACTTGACTTGCAATCTGAGGGTCGCGGTTCGCATCCCCGTCACACCAAATATGCTCGCCATTTCAACTTTGGGGGCGTTATAATGTGACGACCAATCCCACTATTCGCTGGTAAAAAAATAGCTCAAGAGTTTGCGGCGGGTGGTGATGACTAGCTGCCTTCCGTCTAGTCTCACACTGCTAAAGTAGGGACGGCTAGCGCAGATAGCATTCGGATAGCTTTGCGCGAAATTAAAAACAACCATCCAAATAAGGATCGTCGTGACAGAGAAACAGGATCAAGAAAGATAAAGCCTTTACAGAGTATACGTGATATGTAAGCTTTACCTGAGCTAAAGGATTAAAACGATTTATCCTTCCTACATTCTATTTGTGAAAACGTAAGCTAACTTCTGAAATTTGCAATCAAATGTAGAAAAGTATTATCTAAATATGTGTAATTAATTGTATACGCTTTTTTGTTTAACTCCTACCTAGTGGTCTGAAAAAGATTATTTTTGATTGCCATATTATTTTGAATTTCCTGTAGTTTATACGCAATCTGATATCTGAGTTTGAGGATAAACACAGACTTTCTTTACTGTTCTGAAGATGCACATGTATTATGTAATTAAAATCTGATTGCATTACTCCATTCCTTTGGGAAAATCACTTATTATTTTATAATGTTAGGTTTTGTTCGCTTAGGCTTCCATAGAGCACAATTATTGTTTAAATTTGAGACCAAAAGTTTCCTCTCATAGTTGGAGCAATGGGATGTACATGCCGAACGTGTATGATTGATTTCTTTTATCTAACACTCAACATAATGAAATAAACGTGTATTTTTATTTTTCATGGTGAATGCCAGTATTGTCATTGTGAATGCTGGTTTCAAATATCTTTTGTAGCAACTGAAATTCAAAGTTATGAAACATATGTATTGCTTGTTATGTATAACCTTCAATGTAAAGATTAACATATAAATATCATAAAATGCAAACTTGTAATACCCTAATATTCGTGATTTGCTTCAGCGTTCAATCACAAACACGTTTATTAATCACTCACTACATAAGCACCAGGTTTCTTATTCCAAAGTATTCAGAAACTTATTACTTCAATAACTCTGATAAACTGTGAAGTCAGAGAAAAAAAACAACTAAGTGCGGTTCAGGAATTTTTGCTTAATCACAACATGAATATTACGTGTGTTTCAATTACTCTAAAAGTGAAAGTAGAATTTAGAATAGCTTTTCTAAGTATTTTATGTGCAGCAGAATGTTATTTGTTTCCATTTCTATGATGTTTAAATAATAAATAAATATCTTGCTCATTTTGAAACAGCTTCTGCATTACTGAGTGAGTAAAATGTCGACGATGTTAAACATTTCAGGTAAGATCGAATGTTCCTCTCTAAGTATTAAAGTTGCAGTTTTTATCAGGATTTTATGCATTATTTTACAAATGATAACACTAGTTATCAAGAAATTCCCATATCTTAATTGTTTGATTATAATTTCTGAAGTGTGTTAGAGTAAACGTAAAAAAAATTGAAAAATATTAGCAAAAATGTAGTAAGTTGATTCATGAAAACTGAATTCAACTTATTTAAGCAGATTTCTATGTCATTGGTTCATGTACGGAATATTAATTTGTTCAGAAACAAATACAGCGAACATTCCTACACTCAGTTACACAAGAAAGAGGTAACTGATCGATAGTTGACCACATGTTTGAAGGGGGTTGTGTAACTCTACATTCCTACACTCAGTTACACAACCCCTTTCAAACATGTAGTCAGCTATCAGTCAGTTACCTCTTTCTTTCTTTGTGAATCTGACGATGACCGAAGAATGTCGAAACGTTGTTCGCTCCTCTACATAAAAAAATTTTCTCAACCCAAACCAGCCGTTCTTACATATATATTTTTCTCTACAAGTGGGTTTTCTCGTCATCACTGATCATGTAGCAGACAGCAGCTAAATTTGAATCAATGAAATATGTTTTATTGTTCGACAGAAGGAAAGTTTTGGTTTATAAGGAAAGTATGAGTTCTGTATTTGAATATTAAATATTCAGAATTTTTACACTGATGTCAGAGAAAAGATAAGCTGTGTGGGTAGGTTGTAGAGTATTTATCAGTTTTGAAAGAAATATCCTTATGTTCATACAATCTCTTGCTCTAAAATTTCGAGAGTGCTTTCTACAGCATGTTGCACATTAATTTTGTATGTTTTCGTATAGCAAAGCCACATCGGGCTATCTACTGAGCCCACCAAGAGGAATCAAAACCTTGATTTTAGCGTTGTAAAGCCGTAGACTTACCGCTGTACTAGCGGGGGGCTGCAGTTGAGCTACGGTAATAAATACAAGGTTGAATGCTTTGGCTTTGATCCCTGATTCCCACGCTGATCTCTATAATGAACTTCATTGGACGTCTGCTGGTGCCATTTTACTTATACAAAAGTGTTCTTTATCTGTGTATTACTTTTTAATTTTTATAGTAATTATGACAGGGAAATTCTTGTTTGTACACTTTGCATTGCAAAAATAATGACAGCAAATTATTGGTAACATTATTATGGTCTAAACTGATTTCATCGATGTCTACTATATTTTGTTTCTGCTAAGAAAGTGACAAGTTTAATTAGAAACTAATACAATCTTCATGGTAAAGTAGAAATTATGGTTATAAACACAAAGAACGTTTTAATACAGAAATATTATAAAGCTATTAAGTGTTGTAGTTTATTGTTTACCAATGAGCGTAACAAAGTTATTTTGACTACCATATATATATATATATATACAAGTATGCTAATAAAGTACGTGTAATACTGAATTAGGTTAAATTACACTATATTATTTATATGCATTTTTGTTATTTTTAATGACATATATGTTAATTAGATAATAAACGTGCTATATGCAATTGAAAGTTTGTGATACAACATACTGTACACTTTAAATTTTACATAAAATTCGAAATTGCTGATGTTTTAACAGGGTAGCTTAGGAAGTTTTCTTACCTTTTTCTTATACCTGCAACTTTTTCAGGTAAGAAGATGCATTTGTATTTCTATATAACACATAATTGGAACCTTTATCAAACTGTACATGCGGTTATCTTCTAGTATATAATCAAACATGTGTCCATATAAACAATAGTGTATTCCATTTAAAACTACTTCTTTCAAAACAGCAATCTGTGTTCCAAGGCTAGTTGTAGTTGCTCGAGGAAGTTCACCATTTGTTGACGTCAAAGTTTCTATGACACCTTTCTGTTACTTGACAAACTCTAATTGCACTTGCTGATGCCATTACGAAATCAACTTTCTTTTTTAGCTGTACTATTAAAAACTTTCAAGTTTTATTTGTCAAGGTATTCATTCCAAATATCTGTAAAATACATTTATTTTATGTGCCAAGTTGACAGCATAATCAACTATGTATCTTACAGTTGTTTCCATATAGTGAGAAAAGGGTGTGCAGTTTGGTGCATCTTCGTATAATCGATGCAATCCTGTATGGGTTCACACCTTTCAATATCATACCTGGACGTCACCAATATGCCTGACACATCTGCAGATCCATTAGGAAGAGCATTATAATTTATTTATTTTTAACATGTAAAATATGTCATCTTACGCAGTGAAGTTTCCTGCTGGTTTTATTTTATGGCGCATGAGAAATAGTTTATATGCAGATGGAAACTGTTTAACAACTGAGTTATTAAACAGCAGGGAAAGGAAATAAAGGAAAATAATTCCAAATGATCTTAATTTAATTTATATGTTAAAAGACACTTCAAGAAGAGTGAAGATGTTGACATTAAAGTTTCATATCGTTGCTACACAGAATTGATTGCAGTTAAAACCCAAAAAAGTAATGTTTTGTCATAAGTAATTTTCCTGGTGATGTCCGTTGAATGAAAAAAACATGATTTTATGTAAGGGCTCATCAGACTTTTGCTATTTTAATTTTTCAACAATAGATTTCTAGAAATGTACAATTCAAAGAGCTTATAAAATGTTGTTAGAAAATTAACTGTTGGATTACCTCCTCTAATGTTAGACAAGCTCAAGACTTTATTACAAACATCTAGGGTATCTGCCACACTGAATTTAAATTTTGTGCTGCAAAACTAACTTTATTTTCTTTTATTTATTTCACTGAATTTGCATTGATCCTATTGTAAGTGTTTTTGTTTTTGCAGTTTGTGCAAAAGTGTAACGAAGTTCAATTCAACATACTCTACTTCTCCAATTTTAGAAATTTTCTAATTTTTAAACATATTTTGAATGAGAATTAGCAAGTGGCATATATCAGGTATGATAGAGATTTTGCGTTTTCCATTGCTCTGTTGGAAAAAACTATAACTGTAAGCTTTTTAACGATATATTGGCAGCCAGTTCTTTCAACTCGCAAGAATGGGAACTTTTACACTCACAAATAAGCGTTAGTGTCGTAATATGAAAATTTAAACTTTTTTTAGGTATATTCACACCAAGTTTACTCGTTTTGGAGCCAACAAACATCTTCCACTTGCAACTTAAAAATAACTCTAAACATCAATACACTGCTTGCAAGGAAAGTTGTATCATCTCTGTATTTGCATCTTAGTCAAAGTAACGAAGAAAATTATCTCCATCCTAATTCACAGGTTTTCTTATTATCCTTTCATTTAGAATTAAAATATAAACAACTTAACTCGTTCCCTGTTTATTTATTTTATACTAAAGCAATGTATATTAAATGCTTATTATGCACAACTCAGTGATAACACTTTCAAATAAGAGAAGAATGGGACAGAGGAAGACTGAAAGTATATCATACAAAACAAAGTGGAGGATATGCTTTGTAAATCAATTTCTGTCTTCTTTTAATAATTAAGGCTTTTGAAGATTTCTAAAAAGACCTCAAAAAAGGTATTGTCATATCGAAATCATAAGTGAAGATCAAATTTTATTTTCTCAAAGTCTGTGTAATTATCTTTAAAGAAATAACTGTCAGTTCAAATGTCTGTTTATTTGTTGTGAAAAGTTAATTTTTTTCTGAGCTCCCTTCCAATGAGTAACGGTTGTATCAGTTTTTCTTTTTATTGTTGTAGGACTTTAATTTATAAGAATTGTAAAAAATATTAGAATACAAAATTAGAAAGTAGTAATGAAAGCATCAAAAAGTAACGAAACAAGGTAGGAATTGGTGAGATAACATTGCATAGTAGATGTACCTACCATTCCACCGATTTTTAGTTCGTGTATTTTTTATAACTTGGTAACCGTTCAAACTAAATATCTATGTTTTAAACTTTGTTTCAGGATTCAAGTATATATACATTGTTTTGTCACATTACATGACGATTATTATTATTTTCAATTAAGTACAAAACTACACAGTGGAATATGTGTGCCTTATCCACCACGGATAGGGGTGTGAAATGAGAAAAAAAAACCTTGAATAAAGGTACTTTGCTTATGAGAGACATTATATATGTACCTCAGTGGTAAGGCGTGGGCCCAAAGAACAGTATCAAAACAGTTTTTAAAATGTACTGAGTACTTGGAAAGAAATCCTACCTTGTTTCCTTACTTAATGGTATTCTCATTCCCACTTCTTGATTTTTTTATTGAAAAAGTTTTTCCAATTGTCTCACAGTTTTTTTCTAGTACTAATTCTTGAGAGAGACTGGGCTCAAGCTATTCCCACATTTATCTTCAATATCTTTTGAATTTTGACAGTATCTTTGCTATAGTTTCTCTTCCACCTATCAATTCTTTTGCTGAATTATTGGCTAAGGCTTGTTTCGCATGTGGAGCATTATTGTTTTTAGTTTTATCTGTATTTTTGCAGCAATGCTTTCTTTTCTGTAACAAATACGTTTCATGGTTATCAATATTAGATGTTTTCCTTTTTTGCTGTTTTCTTGTTTGTTTCCACTATTGCGCAAAGCTACACGATAGCTGTCTGCACTAGCCATCCCTCTAGTCTTACCATGCTAAATTAGGGATGGTAAAAAAGTAGCACAAGGAGTAAAGGGATTGACCGTCACATAATTACGTTCTCATGGTTGAAAGTACGAACATGTTTGGTGTGACGGGAATTCGAACTTGCGACCCTTAGATTGCGAGTCGAGCTTCTTAATCACTTGGTCATGCTGGCCCCTTGTTGTTTATTTTCTTTGACAAGCATATTTTAAAAAGATCATTGTTTCAAATACAGCCTTAGTTGTCAATAGGTCACACTTAGTTGAAAAACAATACAAAGATAAATTATACGATTTATTATTATTGTTTTCAGTTGAGGGCACTCGAGAAAATACGTGTGAAATTTCGGCAGTGGTAACGTTCGTACTCACGTCTTAAACATCAACTTTTGTGCTAGATATGCTTTGTCCAACATAGAACTCTCCAGCCAGAACTTTGCTTTAAAAGGTTAGATCACAGTTTAATTCTAGATCTACAGAATCTACGGAGTTGGCGTTTTTCATCTAGCTGATACAGATGCAGGCTAATCACGTAGCGCGTGCACATAAAAAATTTTGTACCCGAAAATGATATGAGAGCGTGCTCGTAATCATAAAATATAGTTAGTAGTATATTGTTAGCTCTTTAGTAGCGTTTCAGAATGGTTATTGTTATTACTTAGCTTGTAAGTAAAACTAGGAAAAAAGCTTTTATCCAAGGTAATGTAATTGAATCATGTGCATTTAGATTTGTATCAGATAAAGTCAAGAGAGAGCTATGCCTTTCCAACAACGTTAATTAGTCGGTCAGGTTGACAACTTTGTGATTTTGTGAATTTATTGCTTAATTAATTTGGTGGCTTGTTACATTGCAGTTGGTTTGTTTACTATTCAACAATGTGTGTAAAATGATTATACAGTCTTGTCTATATGCTGTTTGAAGTGTGTTTGAAATTTTAATCTGCATTGCACGTCTGTCCCATTCTCATTATAAATACTTATGATGATCTAGAATTATATGATTTATAACATTCGTCTGGGCAGATGTTTGCTTGAAATAAACTAGATATTGAGCAGCATTGTCAGGTGTGATTGAACTGGAAATAAGTAGCCTTTATACTGATACACTCTTTTTGACGAATTGCAAATAGATCACATGTAATCGAATCGATAATTTGTTTAAAGCCATTTGTCTTTCCATTTTTAACAGGTACTTCATTACATGGACAACCTACTTTATTCTTTGACTGTTGTACTTTTTATTGACTATTAGAAGAAGATAATTATAATCTATCTGTAAAGACAAACACAGAAATGAGTACCATTGTTTTTGAGCACAAAGCGAAATGAATATTTTCAGAATAACAATGATTCCATGCCGGCTTATTAAATTCAAAATATATCCTCACTGTTTTTACAAAGATGTTAAGTTCCTAATCAGCTACATAATAGATTACAATAAGTATTTAGTTTCAAATTTAAAATAAATTTTCTATTGATTAGTTTGTGTGTGATATCAGTTTATAACATATGTTTATCTGTTTTTATTATAACAAATTTTACCTAGCAAAATACTTTTATTAACGTTTTTAATAAGAAATTCAAAAAAAGAAAAAAGATAGATAGATAGATGAACATCAACAGAAGTTTTCTTAGAATAAAAACCAAATTTTCGACAGTCTAAAGAAATATTTCAACAAATAGAACAGATCAAAATATTTGTCTAAAAGACTTTACACTGCTAACTCAATTTACATTTTCTAAACACCAACAAAAGTTATATTATTATTATAACTCAAGAGCATGCTGTTTTAATTTTCAAATTTCATACAAATCGAACTGTTGAAAAATGTATTGTAAATATTTGTAGAGACAAATCAAATAGTAATATTAAAACTCTGCAGGTTGTGTTGTATTTTGAAAAGTTATGAATTGATTGGCTTGACGACTACTAGCTCATATAAAAATAAAAACAAAAAGACACTGAGTTTCAAAACAAAAGTTATACGTGCTCAAAAGTAACATTATTATATCAAACAATCTAATATGGTTAGCAGGAGCAAATCAGTTCGTATTTGTTGGAGATGGTATGACCAGGTGGTTACGGTGTTTGAATAGTAGCGGGTTCGAATTTTCGTCACACCAAACATGCTCGCTCTTTCGGCCGTGTGGGTGTTATTGTATGACGGTCAATTCCATTATTTGTTGATAAAAGAGTAGCCCAAGAGTTGGTGGTGAGTAGTGATGAATAGTTGCCTTTCCTCTAATCTTACACTGCAAAATTAGAGACGGCTAACACACATAGCCCTTGTGCAGCTTTGCGTGAATTTTCAAAAACAAAACAAACAAACAAATTCGTATTTGTTTATTAACAGGAAAGGGAAAACAAAAAGATTCTTACCAGTGAAACAACACTGGTGTCAATTCTTGCTATATTGTTACAATTCATTGTAACGCACATATCTGAATACAAACTGAAACTTGAAAACTACAGGTTACATAGTCATACCAATTGAAAGTGCTACAAAGGACCAGGAATATAGTAACTTTATAACTTCCGATGTCTTTACATTCAATATTGATATAAGTGGTTTCCACAACCTACAGTTTCCTGTGTAATTACCCTGTTTTTAGATTATTAAGTACTTACGGTAAGGTCGTAGCAATCAGATAGCCATCGTTTATTTTTATCGTCTTATGGCCTTCTCTGGCGTGCTGGGTTATTGCTAATAGATCAGTAGAACCGAGTCACGTGTGTCTAACTTTATGGTATTTTAGTTTCTCCAATATAATGGAAACCACATTAACAATGAGTACTGTGAATGGCATTTTCCTTTTCATAAGGTCTTTAAGAGGTTTGATGTGTACTAATTATAACCGTTTGTTTCGTTCTTCCTGATAATTTTCCGACTTTATGTTTTTATATAACCTCACATATTTTTGGAGATACCTTGACATTGGGGAATATATTTGTATATCTTTATTTGTCTTGGCATTTACTCTCGAAATATATCGTCTCTATTTTCAGAGTATCTATTGTAAGAGAGGTTTGTAATGATGTGTTTTTCTCATACCTTCTTAGCATGATCTGTATTGCGCATTTTATTCTTTATAAAAATTAAACAATCTGGGGATCCCTTCTTTACACCGTTATTGTGGGTCAATTTATGGCCAGGATATTAACTAGAATCTGTAGGATTCCTCTAAATTATCGTTGTGTATACGAGTTATAAGTCTTGTTAACTATCACATCAAGAGGTGCGTGTTTGCTACCTTTTTCTATTTCCATTATGAACTGTTAGAGGAATTGTCTGCAGATTGTTCATTAATCCTTGAATCTTTTCTGCAACGTGTCGTCAACATATCAGGTGCACATCTTGAAAAGTAGAGGGTGAACTTCGAAATATTACATGTAGAAGTACTGGGAAGAGGGATGAGCCCATCGTTAAGCCTTCTTGTTGTCTCAGTCTTTATATTGATGTTAAATGTAAGTTTTATCGGTAGAGAAAGCTGTGGGCACTATTATTATGGAAATTAACAGTTGACATACTATTTTGGTACATTCATAAAAAGGTGAAAACTGCTCAGTTGTTTGCATACACTGAAAATATGTCTCCTCAACCATGATGACATATCTCCATTTATCACACGTCAAATACTGCTCATACAACTTGGGACATTTGGTCATTTGTTTGGTTGTGTGCTTTAGGAAATGCTTTTGAACATGACCTTTGGTCGCGTTTTTACCGAAACCCTTGTTAGTTGTCTTGTTTCTTGTTTTAATGGCTGAATCGGACCGCTGGGTTCTTGAATTATTTTAAGTGAGAAATAGTTAAAAAGACGCTTACCGTTACATCCAATGATGTGATTTTCCTTTGCAAATTCATGTCTGTTCTTGCTTTACTAATACTGTTACATATTACAAATGTATCTCTTTTTTTTTCAAAAAAATAAATATTGGTGTCTTGCATGGTATTATAAGGAATAGGAAAAATGAGCATTACTTGTGCTCAGTTGGAAAAAGAAGTTAGAAACAAGTTCATTAGATGTGTTAGCTGTTAACCGTAGATCGTGAACCATCGGTATATTGCACCAATGGAATCAAGTATAATGACATTGTAAATGTGACTTATTACCATAGTTACTTAACTATCTCCTGTATATACATATGGCTGAATGACACCCGTGTTCTAAAAATCACGCTTCTTATATTTTAAGTCACATAATCATTTTTTCTATTTATTTTATTGCGAAGTTTAAAACTTACCTATTTGTGAATTGAGCATATTTCAAAACTTGCAGTATGTTATAGAATTTGTTTTGTAAAACTTCTTGACAGAAACCGACGTTCCTGATAAGCTACTTCTCATTCACAACTTTTGAATACTGAAAGCGATCAGTGTCCTGAAATCATTACCACACAAATATGCCACATTAGTGTGATACTTCTGTTTCCTTTATTTAAAAAAGTGACGTTTGGGGAAACGAATCATGCAATTTTACAAATAATTTTTAGAGACTTAAGAAGTTTCTATCTTAACGGATTGCATGTAAAATATATTTATCTCAGGGATTGCTTTGGCTTATATTGTATACCGATAGAATTACCTCTTTTAATCTTATTAAAAATAATTTCTGATGAATGAATAAAAATGGAAAATATTCGTAGTTTTCTTGTAATAATCGAATTTAGTAATACCTACTACTTGCTTTAAACATAGTTTTTAATTACTGAACTACAAAATAAGGCACAATGGAAAATTGTAATAAAAATTAAAATATAAATATACTAACTACACAAATACACAGATTCTTGACTTTGGACGATATTGTGTGATTGGTATGTAGTTTTCTAACTACTTGTATTTCGAATTTATGCCAAAACTTTTTAGGTTACCTGGAAACAATAAAGTCAGCTAGAAATACCCTGCTATCTACTATCCATACTAAAGAATTGAGGATCACTCTTATACATATATATCATAGCTGAAGGCCAAGGAAATATTTTGTGGTATTGCAGAGATTAGATCCAAATTTACCAACTCCGAAATTCAAAGTTTTGCCAAAGAGACAATCCGTACCCGTTTTAAAAGAGTTATGAATCAGAACAATTATTTAGATTCAACCACAGCTACATATGCAATGTTAAATGTGGACAGTTTTATTGGTCTTGATTTGTTAAAATTGTTATAACTCGTTTGTTCAGAGTCTACAAGTGGTGGGCAGAGCACAGATAGCCTATTCTGTAGCTTTGTGCTTAATTCAAAACAACAACAACAACAACAACATTGCTCCTGTAACTTATAAAGAGCTCCAGCCTGTGAGGACTTGATATGGCCAAGTGATTAGAGCTCTCTACTCGTAATCTGAGGGTCGTGAGCTCAAATCCTCGTCACACCAAACATGCTCGCCTTTTCAGCCGTGGGAACGTTATAATGTTTCGATCAATCCCACCATTCGTTGGTAAAACAGTAGCCCAAGAGTTGGCGGTGGGTGGTGTTGACTAGTTGCCTTCCCTCTGGTCTTACACTTCTAAATTAGGGACAGCTAGCGCAGATAACCCTTGTGTAGCTATGTGCGAAATTCGAAAACAAAGAAACAAACATGACTGTGAAGCTCATTTTTACAGCAGCGGTACACAAACCACGAATACTAGATATAGCAGTAGATGTAAATTATCTATATTATTTTTAATATAATGTTATGTTTATTTCTTTACTATTCGTTAGGAAATAATTATGTTTAACAAATATTTAGAAAGGTTATTTGGTTATGTTAAATGTATATGAATAATTATAAAGAGTAATTTTTCCTTCATATTAATTACATTGTTTAAGAAAGATGTCATAATCCATATAACAGTGTCATTACATACTGGAAAATAAACCAGCTTTATATTATTTGTTACTATGTTGGGGTACCCGTACCTTGAACAGAAGTTATGTAAATTCATGATTAATGAAAGGTTATCTTAGGACGTGGAAAATCGTTTTCTTTGTACATAATTTTTAAAAACTAAAACGTCCATAAAAAAAGTAAAACACAATATGTGAAACAGTAAATTTTCATGTATCTCCTCATGGACCCAACAAACTTTCATGTCAAATTTGGTGAAGATCCATCAATAGGGGCAAAGTAGTCGTTAAAAAAAACCGCAATATTGAAAATTTATGTGTATTTCTCTATGGACCTAAAGAACCTCCTTACCACTTTTGGTGAAGATCCATCTACATCCTGCGAAGAATGTACAAGGACATACAAGAGAAAGTACTATTATATTTGTATAGATGGCGCCAGTGCTTTAGATCTGCGTGTGACATATTCATGAAGTCATATCTACTCCCTGAGAATGGAGAAAAATAAAGTTCTCCGGGACGGGAAACGGAGACGAAATGGAGAAGTTGTGACGCCTATTGAAAATCTACATGCACACAGAATAAAGATTTTGTGAAGCTGGGGATTGCACATCACGTGAAAAACGTTTTTATTCAGTATCATATAAGGAAGAGTTCCATTACAGTATGATACTGGTAACTGGAAACATTTAATGTCCTAATTAATTTTGAAAAGCTACATTACATGTCTTTATACTGACAGATTTACTTTAATGTACTTGCGCTAAAATTTATTTTCGGTATCTTGTATTTATGTTTTGATTTTGATTAAATAATTTTAACTTTACAACTGTTGTTAAGAACATTTGTTTAATATTTTAGACTGTTATAGTCGTTGCTGTGTCATCGTGAATTCGTAACTTTTTTCAGTATACCAAGAATGAGATAAGGAACAACAAAAGGGAATCGACTAAATTATTTAGAGCTTTAAACTTAAAAATATTCAAATTCCAGGCACAAACTCTTTCAAAAATATCAAAAAAGAAAGCTTTTGTTTCGATACACTAAATGTAATTTATCTCATATGTATTCTGAGAAATCTTGATTATAATGTCTGATTTTTTTGTTTTGACTTTCATGTTTTCCATTTTAAATCAAACCCTGTCGTTTCAAGATTTAGATATAATCCTCCAATTCTGTTGTTACCAATTCGGTGAGAATGTACCGCCTCTCGTCATATGTACTTATTGCACGTGATTTAGACTGCCAATAAGAAAATGAAAACAGGCCTTGTTGAAGTCAGATACAAGGCTTGGCTGATTGAAAGCAAGCATCTGGCTTGGCATACAAGGGATTACTTTGTTCGTTTGATAAATTGTTATGCGTTAGCTCCCGTTTCTTTCTTATGAACATGTGTGGATTGAGGGGGAAGGACCATACAATAATAATAAAAACTTTACTATATCGATCTCATATCGTGTTTCAGTCGTGTAATCCCACAAATCTCAAAGAAAAACCAAGACGGTACCCTTGTGTAACAAATTACGGTAATGATGAGATTGCGCAGTTTGTGGTATGCCAAGGAATAAGTTATTGTCTGATTGATCATCTTTAAAAGGCAGCCTGGTTTCAGTCACTCAAACAAGGAATATTAAACTTTCCTTTTATATCTTGAGGATTGACTAGCGGAAAGAAGCGATTTGCTACAGTTCTTCTCCAAAATTGATCAGGCGTGGCAAGCGATATTTCTAAGCATGGGTGATAGCACTTGTTGGAAATTGCAATAGGAAGAAAGAAATACACGAAAAAACATATATTTTTCTACATTTCAAATAGTTTACATTCATTGAAACTTCAACTGCATACAGATATGTACAGAATATTTACATGTTTCAAAAAAATATGGATTTTACTCTTGAGTTTTAAACCAATAAAATGTGATTAGAAAATAGTATCCGTAAAGAAATTAAAGATCGTTTTGCTACTGTAGGTAGTACCAATGGTAAGTTTAGAAAGGATATTCAAAATCTTGAAAATTTCTTTACCATTGTCATCTTCTATAAAAGTTACTGCGAAATTAATAAAATTTACTATAATATTCTTTAAGGGTAATACGTACACGAACAAAGACAAGAGTCCTTAAATCGGTAGTACATTGGAAGTGTTTCCCAGTTCATGAAATATAACGAAAACAGATTGTTCCTCAAACTCTAGTGAATGCCGCAGAAAATTATTTTACTAATACATAAAAACGAACATCTAAAATTGTTTCTTCTTGCTTATTATAAAGTATTATTATCAATGAGAAGCAAGAACAATTATTACTTAAGTAACCTATATTTCTTTGATTTCATTTTAATATTATATTGAATAAGTAATTGATTAAAATGTTATAAATAATTATTAGAAATTGAGCTTATTTAGTATTTTGTTACTTAAAAATAATTATTAGACTTCAATTTATCAATTATAATATTCTCTCTTGAGAGCTAGCTTCTTAACAATGTAGATAAAAAATTAAGTTTACAACTTTACATTAAACAAGCTGGTAAGTGAACCTCCTTCAAAAGTGTTTAACATGATTGCAGTGAATCACTTTTAAACTAGAAAACGTTCCTAAAATATATTAGATAAATAAACATTTGTAATTCAGCTTTCCTTTGCTATGTAATGTACTTAGATGATTTTATATGGCAATTACACATTATTTGTTTATTTAAATGGGAAATGTTGGCAAGAAAGTGATTAAACTAAAGTCGATAAACCTTGCCTTCCGGTGGTATTGCGGTATGTTTGCACACTCACAATGCTAAAAATCAGGTTTCGATACTCATGGTGGGCAGAGTACAGATAGCACATTGCTTAATTCAGAACGGACGATAAACTTTTATATTAGTGGGCTATTCATAATGACCGAGTTAAGCCTTTTTCTTTATGAAAATACGAATAAACCGATTTTAGTAATAACATCGAAGAGAAAATAAGAGTATCATATCCGCATGAGTAAGTACATGACGACATTCATACTATCAAGTGATACTCTTGTAGACAAATCTAATTTTCTTGGATAACAATATCTACTCGACCTTACCAAACTTTTTCGTGGTAAAATTATAGAGAAAATAGAAATATTATATCCTTGTACTTACAATATTATAGAGGAATTACAAGAATGATATCCACAACAATATGTATAGGACCACACTGACACATCCTACTGATAATATCGAAGAGAAACAGAAAGTATTATACTCATAACAACGTGTAGAAGTCACTTTGACACTTTCTAGTGATAATATCACAAGTAAATAACAAGCATTTATACCCACAGCACCATGTACAGGATCACATTCACACATTGTGGCTAAACTATCTTAGAGAATTTAAAATTATTATATTTGTAACAATATGTACAGGATCATACTTATATCAAGTTTATAATAATGTTGTGGAGTGATTAGAAGTATTATATCTAAAGTAATATCTACTCAACAACGTTAATACTTTTCCCCGTCGCACCAAACATGCTCGCTCTTTCAGCCGTGGGGGCGTTGTAATGTAACCGTCAATCCCACTATTCGTTGGTAAAATAGTAGCCCAAGTGGGTGGTGATAACTAGCTGCCTTCTCTCTAGTCTTACACTGCTAAATGAGGGACGGCTAGCACAGATAGCCCTCGAGTAGCTTTGTGCGAAATTCAAAAACAAACAGTTGTTCTTATAGATAGATATATCGACGATATTAGTTTACTTAATTATAAAGACTTTCTTGATATTGCTGAATAACTTTTGAATAAAGGATCTTTCAAGAAAAAAACACTTAGATTAATCAAACATTCAAGTTGAAAGTTTTCAAGAAACGGGCACTTTAACACTGAAGCTACAAAAACAAAAAAATTCAATTTCTAAATACGTTAAATTAGAATGTATACTACTCACAGATTATTAAATAAGATAGAGTCTGTTCAATATTTCATGTTCAGAACTAATAAACTCATTTTCATTTTTCATAAAATAATTTTCTTTCTGCATTTAAATCACCACATTCACTCAGTTTTACAGAAGTTTAACAATCTTCTTGCTACTAATTGTGGCATTATCAGTTAAATTAGTTTTGCTAAATATCAGGACTATTTCAAAATATTCACATCTACAGTTTAATATATATATATATTAATATAAAAGTTTACAACAAACACTTTACTATAAAGAACCACCATCATTAATGTGTTTTACCTCCCGTAAGTGTTATTATAGTTTATACAAGTATATATCAGGTCATTCCTTAAGTAAGGTCCAATTTTAGGTTCAGAAAAAGAGAAAGGATATCAAACACTTTTAATGTTATTTAATCAATAATGTATGTTCCATTATTATTAATTACTTCCTTCCAACGATTCACAAGCTTCTGAATGCCACTTCTATAAAATTCTTAGGGTTTGGAGGGAAAGAATGCAGAAAAAGTAGTTTTGACATATTCATATGTCTCAAGCTTTTTTCCATTAAGATAGTTCTGCAAACTTCGGAATCGATGATAATCAGATGGGGCAAGTACTAGAGAATAAGGAGGATGTGGAAGTTTTTCTCAGTCTAGCTCTTCAATCTCTGCAGATGTGATCCTTGCTGTATGGGGCTGTGCATTACCCTTTACGATTGATCAAAGCAGGCCTGTTTTCTTTCAGTGCAACATTCAAACGCTCTAACTGTTAATAACAGAAGTCTGATGTAATCGTAACATTGAGTGGCAGCAACAATATCTCACCAAACGCTTAACAAGATTTTTCCTAGGGTTGAGGTTCATTTTGTGTTGTGCTTTGACCACTTTACCTGCACTGAGCCATTGTATGCGGCGCTTAACATTTTTATAATATATCCCTTTTCATCTCCAGTCACTAACCTGTCCGAAAAAGGTGAGTCACGTTTATGAGAGTGCAGAGAAGAGCAAATGTCCACTCTTGCGCTAAGGTTGGCTTCTGTAAAATCACGGGGGACCCATTTTCCATGTGTTGACACATTTCCAAGCTGTTTCAGATGATGGTGAGCTGTTGAATGGGTTGAACTAAGCTTCTGCGGTAGTTCTTCAACTGTTACAGCACAATCTTCATCACGTGCAGCCAGCAACAAGTCTTCATTAAATTCAAGAAGACGACCTGAACGTGGCGCATCACTCAAGCTGTAGTCACCTGATCTGAACTTCTGAAACCACCTTCGACATTTTCTTTCATTGAGAGACTCCGCACCATAAACACCTTGAATGTTTCATGTAGTTTGTGGCACTATTGCCTTTTTTAAACTCATAAAGCATTATATGCCTAATGTGCTCCTCAGACACATTTTTCCTCATAAGAGTTTATTTGATTAATGATCTGAAAAAGTGGATTTGTGCAGTTTCTTTTATCTTCTGAACATTTTTATACACGTCCTACTACATATTTTAATCACTACAGCCTTCTACAAAAACAGAAATGATGATGCACTTTCTGTATTAAATTTTCGGACATTACTTATAGGACGACCTGATCTATATAACAGTTTCCTATGCAGTATAATATTACATCATTAGTTCAGTATGATAATTATTTTACTAATCATGCTTACAACTTTTTCTAAGTCTTATCATTATTGTACACTTTCTCGAATCTTATCACCTATACTTTTCGGCCACTACTCACGGTTTAACTATGTTTATTATTGATGGCTACCATTGAATTTGTACTGTAAAATGATAGACGTTACGAGACACAATTTTCACTGTGTTTTGTATAATATTTTACACTTTATAGCACTCAGTTTGATCATATCCTCCGGTAGGTTAACGGCTAGTTAGGGACCAAGATAGCTAAAATCCAGGCATACATTTTCCACAATGGATAGAGGGTATACAGCTCTTTATGTAACTTTGAGCTAAAATGAAAACCACAACTTGTTTATATTTTAATTAGAGTATCAATATTCTGCTATTCGCTTTACGAATTGTATTATTCATTTATTATTTTGTACATTCATAATCATTCGTTTTTGTTGTATTGTAATATTTACACCTTCCTCCAATTATACTTTATAGCTAAACAGTAACAATGTCCTAATAATGTCTCATCAGATGTCAAGTTACTCTAAAATTACACTGTTGAAGCTGTTTAGTATGGTTTAAACGGTCGAAAAACGTTGTTAGGGAGGAATGCGTAAATATTAGCGTATGCTTATGTGGAGTACTTAAAACACACATTAAATCCACGGTAGGGCTGACTTGATGTGGCTCTCCATGGCCATGTAGTTAGGACACTCGAGTCGTAATATGAGGGTGGCGAGTTTGAGTCTCCGTCACACCAAACATGCTCGCCCTTTCAGCTATGGGGTTATTATAATGTGATGTTCAATCCCACTATTATTTGGTAAAAGAGTAGTCCAAGAGATGGCGGTGTAGCTTTTCGTGATATTCCAAAAAACAAACACTGTCTTGATGATGAAGCAAACCTCTCGCTTTATGTATTATGTACAATAGTTATTCTTTCATAATGTTATGTTTATTAAAAATATTATTTAGAATGTTAAGCCTATCTGGTTTCATTATTTTTAATTCTTTACTATTGTATTTTTATTATGAAAATTATTTTGCACTGCTTGCTTAGTAAATAAATTCAGGACTACCCTAAACCTGTTAAGGTGGTCTAATATAATATCGGAATCTCAGCCAAAAAATATTGATAACAGCTAAAGTAACCAAATGAAGAAAGGATGTATTCTAGCTATTATAAGTAAGAACAATATATATATAATTAGCCATAACTGTTCCTGGGATAAATTTTAGTTCTGATCTAGGTAGATAAGGCGTTCTGATAAGAAGTTAGCATTAATGACTATATATTTCTGCATTTATAGAACTCAAGCAGTGAGCCGAAACATATTCAAAGAAATAAAGCATGCTATAAATATTTATTAGTATGTTATTTATTGTTACTTATAGATTTGAGTATTAGATATTTATTCCCCTGTTCGTGTTTCAAACATATCGCTTATACATACGAATTATAACAGTAGTTATACTTTTGTGTTACATGTATAATATGAAATTATTCATAAAAATACCTCGCGAATATTACATTTGCGATATTCAAATTTCAATTTGTTTCAAAGCTACCGAATACACGCCCTTACAAAACTGGATTTTAAGCCCACCTTGAACAGAGAATACATTGGTTACTGGGTTGGGTGCACTTGTGCATTTCGCACGCAGTAAAAGAAGCATTCGTAAGAGATGAGATGTGAATAATAATTAGAAATGTGTTAAGCTCCTAAGAATAAAGATTATTTTATGATATTGTTTTTGTACACATATCCAAATTTGTTAGACAGGAATGTCCCAATGTTTATTGTACTGGACTGTGGATCAAAGAGTCTATGATATTCGTTAGGCTACCGCAATAAATAAATTAATAATAATGATTGTGCTGCCGTCCATCAAATTTATACTTTCAAGGTTTAGGGTCAGTCAGAGCAGAAAGTTATTGAATAGCTCAGTGGAAGTATTGGGAACAAATCAAATTAAATATATCAAAAATGCTATGTTAAATAATGTGTTGCTTTGAAAAAGAAGTTTTTACAACTTTTCAAGAAAGGATCAACAAATTGGTTATTTTAAAGTGTTGGCCCAGATAGTGTGGCAAAATATACTTCATTTACATATTTTTCCTTAAGTAGATCAAAATGCAATGCTTCAGTTTGTACACATTTTGCTCATCAATATTGAACGCAGGCCACTCTTTTTCTATAAAACTTTATTTAACTTTGCTTCTTTCTAGGTTTGTAAAATTATAGTACGAAATTATATGCATAGATAATTAATTATAATAGCCCATGAGTAAAAGAAAAGGAGAATATATTATAGCATATAAACCACACTACGTCCTCCATATCCAGTGCCGACGAATCCTTTCGCGCGGGCCCGGCCTGGTCAAGTGGTTAAGGTACTCGACTCATAATCCGAGGGTCGCGGATTCGAATCCCAGTAACACTAAACATGCTCGATCTTTCAGCCATGGGGGCGTTATAATGTGACGGTCAATCCCACTATTCGTTGGTAAAAAGAGTAGCCCAAGAGTTGGCGGTGGGTGGTAATTGATACGTGCCTTCCCTCTAGTCTTACACTGCTAAATTAGGGACGGCTAGCGTAGACAGCCCACGAGTAGCATTGAGGGAAATTCAAAAAAACAAAACAAATAAACAAAACAGTCCTTTCGCGCGGGCCTGGCATGGCTAAGCGCGTAAGGCGTGCGACTCGTAATCCGAGGGTCGCGGGTTCGCGCCCGCGTCGAGCTAAACATGCTCGCCCTCCCAGCCGTGGGGGTGTATAATGTGACGTTCAATCCCACTATTCGTTGGTAAAAAGAGTAGCCCAAGAGTTGGCAGTGGGTGGTGATGACTAGCTGCCTTCCCTGTAGTCTTACACTGCTAAATTAGGGACGGCTAGCACAGATAGCCGTCGAGTAGCTTTGTGCGAAATTCCAAAACAAACCTTTCGCGCGATACTAGGACTCATTAAGCCGGCTGGGATGTGACAAACAAAATAATGTTCTAAGAAATTTTATATACATCATTAATTTTAATGATAAACAACTGTTAAGATATGAAACAGATTAAACTAAATTAAATTTACAAATCTAATATTAAAAATGTGAGGCCAAGATACGTAAGCCTGAATGTTAATCTTGCTATTTATAGATGATGATTTTTTTTAATGTTCATGAACAGAAGAGTTCTAAGATTTTTAATTATATTTTTCATACTGAACTACAGTTTTTTTAATAATACATTAATTTTCAGACGCGGAGTAGTATTAAACAAATAAAAGTTGAAATAAACCGTTTTTAAGCTTCATTTAACACGTGTTTAGAGGACTTTAAAACAGCCTCGGTGAAAAACAGTGTCAATGGTGAATGAATAGATGTAAAAAGTGAAAGTAAATGTCTGGGAAACTGATATCTTAGAAGCATAAAGAAGACAGACATAAATTATTGACAGACATAACATGTCACATTTTAACATATAAAGAACACGAAGTGAATGCGACTGCTTTTGCTCCTCAGAGTAAACAATATGGATGAAGGGTATTTCACATGTAGTGGTACTAATCGAACAACCGCTTCTCAGGTGAACACATCATGAGAATTAGTGACTGGTTGGCTTAATTAATCAATGACCCAGATAATGACTGATTAATTTTGCTAAGTAGTCTGTCTAGTGTACCCTGTCCGAATTTGAATAGAACGAAAACTAAAATGATAATGCAATAAAAACTGAGTTCTTCCTTTAAGGACATGTTACTTTTGATACACGTAGGATTAAACAAAATACAAAGTGTGTGTGTTTTTCTTATAGTAAAGCCATAACAGGCTATCTGCTGTGTCTCCCGAGAGACCTGATTTTAGCATTGTAAACAGTGAATTATCGCTGTGACAACGAGGGACATGAGAAATAAAACAAAATAATTTTGAAGCAATAGAATGAGAATCATGGACACTTGGATTTACAGTCCAGCATGAGTACTCATCAACACACGTCTCCTCCATAAACTACACAACGTCGTGACGATAAAAGTATGCTTAAATAGATTTTTTATTGTTAAAATATATTGACTGATAGAATTCATTGTCAACATATATGCGTGAACAACTTGTAGATTGACAGAATGCTCTCAAAATATACTAACTGACAGAAAGCTGTCAGAATATATTGTTGATATAATGTCAAAATACATTTACATTTCTTTAATTTAGTTTCAGAAGTTTGTAAACACTTGTAAGAAGGTATGAGTGTAACAAATATTATAAAAATTTCAGAGAACATGCCTAGTAGAAAGAAGAGGCATATCATATATATATCTAACGTCAAAGTAATTTGCAATCTGTTTGTCTTACGAAAATAAAACCAAGATGTGAGCTCTCTTTTGTATACGTTAGATCTACTTGTCTCAATTCTCCTAGTATACAATTAATTCTGATTTATAATGAAAGATATATGAAAAAATATTTAAAGTTAATAAATATTAACATAATTACACTCATTAATGCAGTTTGAAAATGTTGTCAAAATTGTATATTGAGCACTTGGTTTCCCATGTATATTGAATCATACTGTTACACCACAAAACAGTTGTAGGACAATATCATGAAATACATTTAATATAACAAACATAAAAGCTCCATGAAGTTTTCCAATAACACGCCGTACAGTGTATTTGTTTTGAATTTCGAGCAAAGCTAATCGAGGGCTATCTGCGCTAACCGTCCTTAATTTAGCAGTGTAAGACTAGAGGGAATGTAGCTAGTCATCACCACCCACTGCCAACACTTGGGCTACTCTTTTACCAACGAATAATGGGATTGACCGTAACATTATAACGCCCCCACGGCTGAAATGGCAAGCATGTTTAGTGCGACCGGGATTCGAACCCGCGACTCTAAGATTACGAGTCAAACGCCTTAACAGGGCCTACGCTGTACAGTACAAAATCCTCTGCAACAGCTGTCAGATGGCTACTAATTTATTGTCTTCAAACGTTGAGATATGTCATTTAATAGCATTTATTTTTCCACATTATTATTTAAATTTAACGTATTCGAGGTATACACAAGTTGCTATAAATTATAAAAGGAAATGTTTTTATTTTTCTATGTTTATTACTTGTCAACGCATTGAATTTACTTTTGGTTTTAAACGCGAAGATATTCCTTTTGGGCATACATATAAGTTAGTAAAGTGGATACTATAAGAAGATATAAGTACCCAGAGAAAAAATAAAATGAAAAATATACTTCAGTTATAACTTAAAATATAAAAGGAGTTACAGACGTCAAAAGCAATCAACGTAAGAAAAATTGTCCAAAAGTGAGTTCTACAAATATTTGGTCCTTTATCACAACAATAAATATGAATTCATAAAGCTTTATTAGCACTTTGGTCATCACAAGAAATAACTTCAACCCTACTATTGTAAAGGACAAAAACAACAAAAAGCACGAAAATCTGCATACTTCTGACAAAAGTCGAGAAATGAGCCTCAGCTATCCAGAAAACATGTCTCTGACAACGTGATTTATAAGATACATCTTATTTGACAAGACTCATTGATCAACCTGATGAAATGCCTTTATACAATGGTGGCAATAATAAAGTTGGTGCTTCCAGAAAGAAGATTCTCTTATTCCTGTCATCGTCCTGAAACTGATTGATTTCCTTATGTGTTTTCAACTATGTTCCAAATACTTTAATATTATGCAAGTTACAAATTTGTCTATTGAACGCTCTGATATGGCAAAAGCATTGCATAACTTTCACTTTCTTCTCAGCTTTCCAGTATTAAACTTTGGTTTAATTTTAATATTAAAAAGGTTGTAAGAAATTACCATTTATTATAGAAGTGTCAGGAATATATATTTCTTTTTTAAAACTTTTTATAAGTTATCAAACTTGAATTTATTATTATAAACTAAAATACTTTCATCTTAATTAAGCAAACTTCATACTATTCATAAAAAAATGTTTTATAGTATCACCATAGTTCTTATAAATTATTTCAGATTTGTAATCTTGGTTTTTGGCTGCATATGCTCTTCTTTGTTTTATAATTATAGTGCAAAGGTACACAAAGAATATTCTTCTCTTGCCTCCTATTATTGAAAAAAAAAGCAAAAAAAAGCAGGTCAACAGTACCTACTGCTATCTTCCAAGCTACTTTTTCTCAACCGAATATTGAGATTTCATTTTAAGTCCTATACCCGTCCACATAACGAAATTATATTGCGTATATTTTTCGGAAATGAGCCACGAACCTGAAACCTTCAGATTGATAGTGCGTATGCAATTACTATTAGGCCAATCCAGTCCTGTTTGTATACATATTCAGTCTTAATGCTAAATGACATATCAGCTATAGGCAAGACCATTATTTCATCCTAATCTGAAGAATTATGGCATATATTCTCCGTTCATTTGATAGCAACAAAATCTAAGTATACGTCAGTGTAACAGTTGTGAAATTGTTAAAACAGGTTATCTAAATATTTCCTTCAGTATTGGTTAGGGGCGAACCGAAGATATGTGAAGATACAAAACAGGGGATGGTAAAGTTTTGACATCACCATTTCTTTAGCCGGTTTAGTAAATACCCGAAACTTTATGTTCCTCAAGTAAAGCGACATTAGTTTCATCACTGTCAGCTGGAAATAGATAAAATGTCATAAACTTTTTACTCACCATCTGTTTTGAACGCCGATATGCCTTTCCAGGGTTAACAGTAAGTTCATGGACTTACGATATTGAAGTCCGGGATTCGATTCTCCACGGTGGACACAGCAAATAACCCAATGTGATTTTGCTCTCACACAAAACAAACAAGCTTCTAGAAATAATGGCTGACCTAACTATATTTTAACCTGTTTTTACTTTAATTAAGATCGCATAAGAAATATCATGGTAATTTCCCATTGGAAATAAATTGATTTTTTCCTGAAAACATTAAAAAAACAACAAATGTTAAGTTACTTCTATATTATTTATAGGCATGCCAGTAATTTATTAGCGATCTTCGGTATCAATAATTTAATCTAGATATTATTTTTGAATTTCACGCAAAGCAACACGAGAGCTATCTGCGCTAGCCGTTACTAATTTTGCATTGTAAGACTAGAGAGAAGGCAGTTAATCATTAGCAGCCACCGCCAACTCTTAGACTACTCATTTACCAACGAATAGTGGGATTTACCATAACTTTATAACGTACCCACGGCTGAAAGAACGAGCTTGTTTGGTGTGACAAGGATTCGAACCCGCGACCCTCGGATTACGAGTCGAGTGCCTTAACCACCTGGCCATTATCTAGAGATATACAATGATTTTTTCAATTGCGTTAATTTCGTTTGTGTACATCGCTTACAGCATAAAATTTCTAAAAAAAACACAATCTTCAGTTTTTTTTTTAGAAAGATGGCAATTAACCGAAAGTAAAATGTCATAATGCATTACCTAGATTAGAAACATGATGATATTATATGAAAATATAAATCACGGGTAATTGACATTATCACCTTAAAAGACATCTTGTTCTTTACACGAACTTACCATATAGGTCAAAATCACGAAGTTTCAGCTATAGTTATCCCTAATTTTGAATACTGCGGTCTACAGGAAAAGCAATCAACCTGTAGTCCCAATTATATACGTAGCTACCAGAAACGAAGAGAGAAACGAAACTGACTGTCTCATACATACACTCTTAAAGGACTAGTATACATCTACAAAGAAAACCTCTTAAACTACTGCCTATACCTCGAAATAAATCCTGCCAAAGAATTAATAACAATCTACAAGAAAACACATTTAAAGGACTAATAAAAAAGTTACGACACTTAAATAACTTCTAAACATCAGCAAATAAACACTCTGAAAGAACTAATAAAAAATGCACATTTAAAATAATAGTTAACATGTACGGACAATGCTTATATAGGACTACTAAAAACTACAAACAAACCCTCATTGTGACCAGTGCACATTTAGAAACAAAAGGTCTTATATTAAGTTATAGGATAAAACGCTCCTAAAGGATTAGTAAACATCTACCAACAAATTCGCTTAAAGGGCTAATAAAAATTTAGAAACGAATGTTTTCAAATAAATAGTAAAAAAACAACAAATAAACTTTTAGAACAAATATTAACAATCACAAGTACACTTTAATGACTTAGTAAATATCTAAGAATATTTTCAATATTGATTTTACCCTACTTTCTCTTATTAAACAAAGACAGTTTAAACGTTTTAGACACTGGCATCAACTCCCTAAGATTGGTTGTACTTATAAATAACTGCAAGATATTATGAAGAAAAAGACATCTTCGTGTTGTACTCAATAAGTGTTTGAAGTTACTCGAGCAGGCCCGATATAGCCAGGTGCGTTAAGGCGTTTGACTCGTAATCGGAGGTTCGCGGGTTGAAATCCCCGTCGCACCAAACATGATTGCCCTTTCAGCCGTGAGGGCGTTATAATACGACGGTCAATCCCAATATTCGTTGGTAAAAAGAATAGCCCAAGAGTTGGCGGTGGGTGATGATGGCTAGCTGTCTTCCTTCTAGTCTTACACTGCTAAATTAGGGATGGCTAGTGCAGATAGCCCTACTGCAGCTTTGCGCGAAATTCAAAAACAAACAAACCAATCGAGCAGTGTGCTGTTGTTACTGAGAGGACAAATAGGATTTTAGGCTATATCGACACGTATGTTGAATACAAGCCTGAAGAGGTTATAATATCATTGTATACGTCGTGGGCTCCTCACGTGAGAAAAGGCATTGAATTATTGGAAAGGGTTACTAGCATTGTTCCTGTGCTGGAAGGGTCACTACACGTGAGAGATCAAAATCTCTGCAATTATTGTTTCTTGAAAAACAAGAGTTAGAGGGATCTGGTTGAGAGGTTTAAGACTGTTAATGCAATTGATAGTGTTGAGGCATGTCTTTATTCATACTTAACGGAAAGAATAGTAGGACTAGTGGATAAAAATATAAATTTTGGCAAAGTAGGAGTCATTTAAGCTTTATTTTCTAACTGGATGGTTGATTTTTGGAATTATTGACTTCAGATCTGTTGAAACATTACATTTAAGTGAATTTAACAGAAAACTTGATAAATATATGAATGACAATAGCTGCTTTTAAGATGTTATAAAAAATTATAGGATAGAACAGCCGAGATAGACCAATAGATCCCATATTATCCCAAAACACTGATATCAAATGAGAAGAATTTTGTTGAAAAGATAACCATTATTACTAATAAAAGAAGAATATGCGAGAAAAATATATATTTACAGTTTCGAACCAGTTACGTACACGAGTCAATTACACTGCACAACAAAGTTTTTGCTTCTTGAACACTGTTGGGTGTTCTTTATAAATTTTTGGCTGCTGATCACGAAAATCACATCCAAATTTACCCATCACGTACCGTTTCATCAAAATCTTCAGTTTTGTCGGTTTTTTTTCTTATATTTGTGTCCAAAAATTTTCGTTTCTGTAAAAGACCTATGAACAATGTTTTGCGCAGTCTGGGCATGAAATCAGGCCAGGTTGGAAGTTGTTCTGTGGAAGTATGCAGCCCAAACAGGCCTCAGCCAGCTTAACACTGCATCAGCAGGCTATAAAAGTGGCTTGCATACACAGATGCTGCTCATTGGAATAATATAGACCTTATAGTGTGTACGTATTGTTTCAGAACATAGAATTGCCTCAGTATCACTGTAACAAGTAAGTTAGATGTTATAGACGTTTTACAGGACGACTGGTGTCGGTCAATATGTCTCGTCAATGTCGTAACAGCCGCGACACGTTCTGCTATATTTATGGCAAGTATACGCTTGTTCATCAGAGACGCTCAATGACCGCTCTTGCTTCTAAAATTGGTAATTAAGACCAGGAAAAGCGTCTAACGTTTGTTGTGCGACATGTGCTGTCTATCAGAGAGCTTGGCTCAAAGGCACTCGAAAGACAATGCCTTTTGCTGTTCTGATGATATGGCGAGAACAGAAAGACCATGTGACGGACTGTTACTTCTGTTTGACTAATGTGTCTGGTTTCTCTGCCAAAAACAATAAGTCAACTGAACACCCTAATCTGCCTTCAGCAATGAGACCCGTGCCACATGACGACAGTCTTCCAATTCCGAAACCACCAGAGGAATGGAACTTAGACGAACCAGATGAAGAAACTGTAATGCAGGGAACTGGCAGTGACATTGATCCCGATTTTGAACCGTGCTCCTCAGGCGATCAACATCTCATAACACAGTCAGAATTAAACGATCTGGCCAGAGATTTGGGTCTGTCAAAAGCCAAAGCCGAATTGGTGGGTTCGAGACTGCAGGAATCGTGTTTGCTGTCACCAGGTTACGAAAATTTCTCTCCTCCGAAGCCGCCAAGATGATATAATCAAATTCTTTGCACAAGTTGACAGCCTCTGTTTCTCTGTTCTCTGCTTCAGGTTGTGATGTTGACCCGCAAGAGTGGCGTCTCTTTATTGATTCATCAGTGTTAAGCCTCAAAGCTATTCTGTTACACAATGACAACGTTCACCCTTCAATACCTGTTGGCTATGCAGCACACATGAAAGAAACCTACGAGAACATGGAAAAGTTGCTGAAGCACATCCAATACAGCACGTACAACTGGAATATATGTGGAGATCTGAAAGTCGTTGCTCTGTTACTGGGACTGCAGCTCGGCTATACAAAGTACTGTTGATTCATCCGTGAATGGGACAGTCGTGCCAAAGAGTCACATTATTCCAGACAGAGCTAGCCACTCCGTAAAAAGTTAGTAAAAATGTAGAGCATGAACCGCTTGTCGACATGGCAAAGATTTTTTTGCCTCCTCTTCACATAAAATTGAGACTTATGAAGAATTTCGTGAAAGTAATGAACGAAGAAGTCGAAGGTTTTCGTCATTTAAGACAGATGTTCCCAAGAATAACTGAGGCCAAGATCAAAGAGAGCATTTTTGTTGGCCCTCAGATCAGACATGTTATGAGTGACAAGCGGTTCGAAGATCTGTTAACTGGGCTGAGAAAGATTGCCTGGAAAGCCTTCAAAGACGTTTTTGACAATTTTCTTGGCAATTACAGAGTCCCACATTACATTCAGCTGGTAGACAAACTTCTCAAAGCATACAAAACAATGATGTACAACATGTCACTCAAGTTTCATTTCCTCCACTCACACTTGGACTTCTTCCCTGGAAATCTCGGTGCTGTCAGTGACGAACATGATGAAAGGTTTCACCAGGACATTGCTACAATGGAAAAACGATATCAGCGCAACTGGAATCCGTCAATGCTTTCTGACTACTGTTGGACACTGCAATGTGATACACCGGACATTGAATACAAACGAAAATCAAGAGCAAAACACATTTATTTATGTTGAACTTAATAACATATTAGAAACATAACGCAATTAAATACGTTATTACAGGTAAACAGTTAACTGTCCATTTCTCAGAGTTCCTACGCAATGAAGCAAAACCAAAACCATATTTGAGCATATCCACAAGGTACCTGTCACAATCACCAAAAACATTTCAAAAAAATTGTTGTGCAGTGTTATCAGCTTTGTATCTTGCTGATTTTATCGCCATCTATTGATATTCGGAAGCAATACTGAGATCATTTATGGTGTCTGGAAGGAAAGGCTTTGCTATTTTTCGATAACATGTTTATAGAGGTTAAATTTAGTAATGACTAATTTATTATCAATATTATATAATTGGTGAATCTCATTCGTTTGAAAGTTCTTTCGACACGAAGAAACTTCGTGAAAAATATTTAATTAATAAAACACTCTTAACTATAGTTCTAATTCGACTAGAAATTCATGACGAAGGTTTTTGTTGTTTTGAATTTTACGCAAAGTTACATTAGCCGTCTCTGATATAGCACTGTAAGACGAGAGGGAAGACATCTAGTTATCATCACCCACCGCCAACTCTTGGGCTACTATTTGACCATGGCATTATAACGTCTCCACTGATGAAAGGAGGAGGATGTTTGTTATGACGGGGATTCCATCCCATTATCCTTAGATTACGAGTCGAGCGCCCAAACCATCAGGCCATGCCAAGCCCACAGTCATTATTTCTTGAATGGGTGGGCAAATGCAGAGATTAATATTGATAAAAAATATTCAGTATGTATAAAATAAATGCAAAATCAGTCATATATAATTTGTTACTATCACAGTTCCATGGTAACCAACCCATCATTGACCAACATATCATGCTTAAAATTAATGTGGAATTATTGCATTAAGAATGATATTGTAATCCTAAGAAAAATGAATGGCATGAAAACTAAATTATTTAACTTTAACTACATGCATAAAAATAAGCACTGTTTGTTCATAATGTGTACATTTAATGAGTAAAGAATTACATAACAAATCTGCTTCAAAACACAGTAAAAATCATAACATTTTTGAAACATTGGATCACAAATAGTTTTTACAATAAAATCTATTTTTAGATACCTTTCTAGTAAAATAAACAATTTGAAATTATGAAAAAACTTCAAAATGCACTAATAGTTCATTTTTGAATTTTAAGGTTTTAAATTAATATGTGTGAATTTTAAAATGATGAATTTTAAGTTACTGATGAACAGAATTTGAAGAAATGAGCATCAGAAATTACATGTAATGTACAACAATCTAATATTTTCAAATAATCAAACATCACTACACATTTATATTACTGCAGAAAATGATGTTACCAGTACAGGTACTTCCTATATGGTAATTCCATGTAATTTAATCTCTGTAAGTGTAACATAATACAGAATGTATATACTGTTATGCTATGTTTCTTTGAATGGTACAGTTTCAATATCCAATATAGTTGTGCCACAACTTACTTAGCTTTTGGTAAAGGTTGGTTGGTTGATTTGGTGTTTTATGACACAAAGCAGACAGGCTATCTGTGCCAAACATCCAGTAAAAAGTTAAAATTAAAGTTAGGAAATTTATAACAGGAATTTAAGGTAAAATAAAACAAAGTAAAAAAAGGCATAACACCTATGTTTACATCTAGTTGAAAACATTAAAAGAAAAACTACAGTAATACAAGTGGTAGAGGACTTTCTGTAGCATAACTGATTATCTGAACTCACCATGAAGACTAACAGGTAAGTACAAAAACCACTGTCAGTCACCTGAAGTTGGCCTTTCCAGTCCTGGTTTCAAGTTATTTGATGTTTTGGCCATTTTCAAAAAGTAATAAAATTTTAAAGACTCGTAGCAAAATTTTAATATTAACTCACCAGAATGACTAACAGGTAGTTCGAACAGCAGCGTTAATCACCTGAACTTAGCTTTTCCAGTCCTGGTTTCGAGTCATTTGACTTTACAGCTATTTTCTAATTTCAAATTGAACTAGATGGACTGTGATTCTTAAAAGGGAATCTCATTAAAAAAATGCCTAATGTATAAATTAAAAAACTTAAATAGCATTAAAAAGATTAATGGCTTTTAAAAAACTAAAAACATTTCCAAGGTGGACAGTGTCGCCATCACCAATAACACTGTCTAGCGTTATGGAGAAACCCTGGGACAGAATATGGTGAAAATGTTGCTGTCATTGAGTCATAACAACCGCAAGAAAGTAAAATGTGGTTTACTGTGACTTGAGTATCACACAGACTACACAATGGTGCATCAGTTCCAGGTAAAAGAAAACGATGAGTTAAAATACTGTGACCAATGCATAGCCTAGTTAGAACAACTTCCACTTTCAAATCCTTACTGAAGCAAGATGGCCAAAGTCCAATAAAGGGTTTCATTTGGAAAAGCTTATTTTCACATTGCTCATTTCAAGTCGACTGCCAACTGGCACAGAGCCGAGCCTTACATACAGGATCATAGTCCATGTATGGAATAGGCACAACGGTGATAGTGCCAAAGTAGATAGATTTTGCTGCAGCATTGGCAAGATCGTTCCCACGAATACCAACAAGGCCCAGTATCCAGAAAAACTGGATAGATGTAGATGTTAAGGATAATTGGGCAGTCGGTTTTAAGTATCGGCGAGAACAGGGTGTGAACTAACGTGAAGCAATTCCAGGGCCAGCAGAGAACAAAGCAGGTAAATATAAATAATGCAGTTTCAATATTGCTTAGCTTCTCTGTGATCCAGGGCAAGAGGAATGGCATACAGTTCAGCAGTGAACACAGAAGCTGTGGAGGAGATTCTGCGAGCAACCACCAAACCGCAACAAGGACTAGAAGGATGGTTCAAAAGATGTTTAGCAAACAATAGACAGTATTTCCAGTCAGGAATGTCTGCTTTTCTCAGATGACTTAAAGATAGGTCACACTGGGGGATCATAAGAAGTCATGGTGGGATGGGCTAGCCAGTGGATACAGTAATGTTATCTAAAGACAGACCCAATTCATCCAACTGTGCCTGGATATGAAGGCCAAAAGGAGCAATGGCAGATCATCTATTCTGAAAAAGTATGGCCCACTGAGGAAGGAAAACACAATCCCAGGTGAGATGCTTTGGTAAGGAACAAAGTTTCGAGCATATAGTAAAGACAGTTGAAAACAGCGGAGGTGCAAAGAAGGTTCATGAGACTCTAGGTATAAGCTCTGAACTGGGAAAGTGTGGAAAGCCCCAGTGCAGAGCTGAAGTCCTTGATGATGAATGGGGTCCAGCATCTTTAAAGCCGAAGTTCTGGCAGACCCATAGACCATAGTTGAGTTTTGAACGAATAAGAGCACAATATATATTTAGCACAGAACATTGATCTGCTTCCCTGGTGGTGAAGGAGAGGACACAGAGAATGTTCTGTTCTCTTCTACATTTGACCTGTAGCTGCATGATGTGTGATATAAAGGTCAGCTTATGGTCAAACATAAACCCCAAGAACTTTGTTTCAGAAACCACAGGCAGCACAACTTTGCTGATACGGAGTTCAGGATCAGTGTGAATACCCTGTCGGCAGCAAAAGTGCATGCAAACGGTTTTAGAGAGAGAGAGGTTAAAGCCGTTTTCTGTGGTCCACTTCAGTAAACAATTGAGGGCAGTCTGTAGCTGTTGCTCAACATATCTCATGTTCGATGACTAACAGGAGATGGGAATGTCATTGACATAAAGTCCATTTGCAACAGTAAGAGGGAGTTGTTCAGTGTGGGCATTAATCTTTATACTAAAAAAATGTGACACTCAAAACAGCCCTAAAGGACTCCAAGCTCCTGTAAAAAAGAATGGGAAAGTGTTGAAACCACAAAAACTTGGAATCTCCTGTCCATTAAAATTTTTTTGAAAAAAATGGGCAAATTGCCACGTAACCCATATATATGGAGGTCTCGCAACATCCCATACCTCCAAGTTGTATTATAAGCCTTCTCAATGTTAAAGAATACTGATACAAGATGTTGTCGTTTAAGAAAGGCTTCTCTGATGGATTTCAAGTCAAATCAAGAGGTCCAAGGTGGAGCGCTGTCTTTGGAACTTACACTGGGTGGGTGAGAGGAGGTTGTTTAATTTGAGGAACCAAATGAGATGAGCATTAACCATCCTCTCTAAAATCTTACAAAGACAGCTTGTCAAAGCAATTGGATGGTAGTTTGAAGGAATCTTGGGATCCTTCTCAGGCTTAGAGAAAGGTAGAACAATGGCCTGGTGCCAGGCATCAGGAAAAAAAATCCTGCTAGATTCAGTTAAAAACAAGCAGAAGAATAGTAAGGAAAGTTTTATTGCAAAGGCTGTAAGCATAAATGTTTTCCGCCTATAATTTTCCTTGACAAAAACTAAGGGAAAATGTCTGGGCGAGGCAAAGGTGGCAAAGTGAAGGCCAAGGCTAAATCCCGTTCAAGCAGAGCTGGACTCCAGTTTCCAGTCGGGCGTATACCAACTTTTTCATTTCGGGACAGGTCCCGGCCTTTCTTTCCACTGCTGCCTTTGCCTCCACCCAAAAGAACATTTAGTGAGACATTCTCCACCCAAAAAGTCAAGAATAATAACGATAATTAATTTATTAAAATAATAATAAAAAAAACCCACCACTTAATCTTAATAACAATCCACGAAAGGGGACGAAGAGGAACTACAAAGTTCCTGAACACCCCAGTTGGAGAGAGAACTCTTCTGATTTCTCTCTCTCTAAACTGAACCCCTGCCACGTTAGTTTAGTTAGTAAGAGAAGCAGGAGATAGATCGTGCAGCATTTCATAGTGTACATCACCAGGTCCAATTGATGTACTGCCAGACTGATGAAGGGCCAGTTTAAGCTCCACCAGCATAAAGGGACAATTATAATCATAGAGACAATCAGCTTGAAAGAACAGAGGTGTTTGCTCTGCCTAAGTCTTGAGGGCTAAGAAGGTGGAGGAAGAAGCATAAGTGCTAGATACCTGGCAAAAGATTTTACATAGAGTATCAGTGATGCTCTGGGTATCAGCTATTTCCTGGCCATCAGAGAGCAAGATTGAGAGGGGGACAGAATTATACTGCCTACTGACCTTTCAAATCTTGTCCCATATAACTTTGGAACTGGTGGTAGAAGATATACTGGTTGTGAACTTAATCCAAGATTCATTCTGGCTTTGACGACTTATGTACCGAGCATGTGCACAAGCCTGCTGAAAAGTGATGCAGTGCGAAAGTGTGGGATGCCTACAAAAAGTATCCCAGACCCATTTTTGGGCTTTTCGTGCCATATGGCAGGCAGGATTCCACCGCGTAAGAGGATATTGTGTTAGGTTTTAGGAATACACTGAGCAGCTGCCTGTATAATACAGTCAGTTACCACTGCCACACAGCCATCTATTGATTAGGTAGAGAGAACAAATAATAATGATATGACCTTAGGAAACATGGATGGCTATGGCCTCCAAGGATCTGTCGAGGGGCAAAGACAGGGTGAGCACATGCTGATCAACCAACAATGCCACCCCTCCATCACACAGCCTGTCATTTTTACATGAAGAAATCTGCTGAAATATGACTGTATCAGCAGGTTTCAGAAATGTTTCCTGTAAGGAGAGACATACAGGATGGTAGGAAGCAATCAGTGTTTTGATGTCATCGAGATTAGAACGTAAACCTCAACAGTTCCATTGTATCAAAGTGGCCATTTTTATTTATGTGTAGGTGAATTGGGTGGAGAACCCTTCTGTTTATGACCACGTCTTTTTTCTTTACTGTCTTTATTTGAGGGAGGTCAATCGACCTCCATGGATTCTGCCTGAGGTTGATTGGGCAGGTCTTTACTATTGGAAGAAGATTCCAATGACTTGGAAGGTGAACAAATGATTGTTTTGCATTACAGGGTGGGAGAAGAAGGTTTATCCAAGGAAATGTCTGTACCCACCAAAGGAAGGGGATCTTGGAATTTGTTGGAATGTATGGAAGAGACAGATATGGGTGTTGGAGTTGATACATCAATATTTTTAACTATGAAAGTCAAAAGACTTTTCATTTGTTTTGAAAATGATTCTTTTGGAGGCACAGAGAGATCCATCTGCACTCCTACTGTAGTAGTAGAATGGAGTGCAGCAGCATATTTCCTAGATGTAGTGGTGGACAACAACTTGTAAGGTTCAGGATTAGTAATGTTATGAATCATTTTCAAATGTTGCACCTTTTTTTTCTTCCAACTATATAGGGCAAGAACAAAAGTGGAACTGGTGAGAGCCATTGCAATTGATGCAATGAGGGTCTGTTTCACAGTTGTAGGCATAATGGTCCTTGCCACTGCAATGAGCACATGTCAAGGAACCACAACATGAGGTCTTTGAGTGACTGAACTGCTGACACTGGAAACATCAGAGAGGGTTTGGAATGTATGGCTGTACTCTGCAATTAAGATAACCTGCCTTGATGGTTGGAGGTGGACATGGTGACGTAAATATGAAAATGAAGACATTGGTCACGATCATAATTCCATCTTTGAGAGTGGATATACACCTCACTGCAGAAACTCCTTAGGTGAAGAAACCAGCGAGAATCTCTGACTCTGGGATGTTCTTCAAATCCCTCTCAACAATAACTCCTCATGAAGAATTTAAAGTAGCATAAGGTGTAACCTCAAGAGATATATCCCCAATTGCCTTTGAATGCAAGAGGACTTCACTGTTCAGACGTGGATGTTTCCACCAATATGTTACCAGATCGAAGCTTCCTTACTGACTCTGGAGAACCAGCAAGTCCCTTCTGAATGAAAAAATGGAGACATTTGCACTAAAGGTATATCTGAAAGTGAATTGAATATAAGAAAACGAGGTACAACATGTGGTACAGATGGTGAAAATTGCTGCTCAGAATCTTCAAGACATGGATGTTCACCTATAGACTGGTTTTTAAACTATTTTATTAAGATTTTTAATTGGAGTATCTATAATGAAAAAAGGAAAATTTCGGTGCCCACTGACCCCACTCACCATGGAGCCCTATGAGGGGATGCACTACTATGTCAAACAAGGGCACTGCAGCAATGCCAGGGTTTCGTGAGCACTATACCCAAACACCAGCATCAGATACAATGTCCACAACACCTGTTGAGAACATCCAACACTGGTACTTGGTTGACCCTAGCCCAAGTGGACCAGCTGATTGACGCAAGGAGGGGCCACCCATCAACAGGAATTTAAGGCCAAAGTGGTGTGTTAGGGTTGGACCCCTCAACCACCAGGATCCTCTCCACCCCTTCATGGGTTGCCATGCATGGCAAACATGTAAGTGGATGTTTAGATCCCAGAGAAGGTAAACTGAAAGAACAGAACCTTCCCTGGGAGGTCCCCTCACCACATACGGGAATCCACACCGAGGGGTTTGGTAAAGGCATAGGTTCATTGGAGCCCAACATTTCTATGCATTTTTTTTCAGGAAATAGTTATTTCTTTAATAACAATACTCTACAGCTCCCAATTTTCATTCAAACACATAAAGATTCCTCTAAACTGTACTGTAGTGGCAGGTTTACTAATGTAAGTAAACAATACAGTTTCTGTATAGTTTATGCTAACTACTAAGACCATATCATCTTAAGTAAAATTTATCTCCCTTACACATGTCACAGCTAATGTTTAGGGTGATGCAAGTTATAAATAGCTATAATAAAAAAACTTTTGATCAATATGAGAAAAAGAAAATTTTTTCATACAAACCATTTCTACCATTCTGATTATTTAACTATTACTGTTTTTAAATTTATTGTTTTCTATATTGTGTTATGTTCTTGATTTATAAATTAATAACCACATTTTTTTTGACACTGAAGTTAATATGAACAAATTTGTGTGGGGGATCCAAGTAGTCAGATCTTCATCCATTTTTGGTACATAAATTAATAACCGAGTTCTTTAATACTGTATAAACAGAAAATAACTAGTGGAGAGGTCTAGAGAGCAATCCCCCACACATTTTACACCAAATATTAATAACTATATTATTTAATATTGAATAAGCAGGTTCTGACTGAGGGGAAAACTTGAAGAGGGTCAAAACCTTCACCCCTTCCACCTATTTTTTCAAAAATTAAAATTGTATTATTTATTGTTGTATAAGCAGACATAGATCCAGGGTGACGCAAAGCCTCCTACACTTAAGAACTTAAGGAAAAAGAAACGACAGTCAATAGTATCAAAGAGAAATATTAGATGTCATTGTTTTTATTTGATTGATCTAATAATTACCATATAAACCTTTTTTCTCCAGTGTTTATGAAGCCAATCCATTTATGGTCTCAGGCAGTAACTTTTCATGCTTTAGCTTTCTCCAGACACAATTTGTCAGTGTGTGGTCTTGTTAGTATCTGTTAGGATAGTTGCATGTTTTGTAACATTTACTTGTTACAGAGTTGATTTTACATTGTTTAGAAGTTATTGTATTCATTGAGAAGATGGTTTGATTCTGTTGATGTCCAAAATAAGCAAAGATGCAAGGGCTGACTGTATGTGATAAAATGTAAAAAATAAATTGAGGACAAGCATCCTGTTTACACATTAAAATTTATGTTACTCTAGGTGTGGACTTTATCCTTTCTTCCTAAATATAATTACAGTTTTATAAATTTTAATCAGAAAATGTGAAGTGTTTCTCTTTAACTGTTTTTATTTTCATATCAATCACGTTACTAAGAGTAAGTTTTAAAATTAGTGGATTATAACCAAACTGAGCTACTTATAATGATTTTGTAGGATTACTGACTGATTTACTACTAAAGTAACTAGTAATGTACAGTCATAGGTAAAAAACAATGTAAATAATATAAATTAATAGAAGTCTAGTTGAAGCTCCTCCCAATTACTACATTCAAGAGCACCCCTGTTTTGAGTAAGAGTTTCTCAAAGTAGAAATCTCTACCAATTAATATATTTGAAACATTCATGTATCATACATTTGAAAAGTTTAACATAAGTACCCTTTTTTATGATCAAGAGTTAAATATCATGCATTGCTTTTTATGAATTTTGAAAGAATAATTTTATTTCCAAAAATGGAGGAAATAATCAATTAAGTTACACATAATGTTAGACTGTAGACAAAACTACTCATGTTTTAAATATTTTTGTTGTCAATTTTTATTTTTTTCTAACAATGATAAAATTTATTAACTTTACAGTAATGTGTAAAAGTGTTAGGACAAAGTCAAAAAGGCTAGTTTCAAAGAACAATGGAAGATAAATCACAGGTAAAACATCAAAATGTTATTAATCCTCATATTTAGTACAACAAAAATTAAATGGAAATACTCGAGTTCAGCAAACAGTTAATATTTTATGTGTCTTCCATTTGCTTTCATAATTGTAGACAGTCTTTTAGACAATGGTGTAACATATTTATTCAAAGTGTTTTTTGGGATTTTGTTCCAAGTGTTTTAAATACACTCACATGAAGCTTCTTTCTAAGACACTTTTGATTTGTCAAGTGTTTGATCTATCAAATCTCAGATCTGCTCAGTTGAGTTGAGAGTGGGACTCTGTATGGGGCCAATGCATCATTTGAATGACTCCAGCAGTTTCTTTCTTAGATAAATATTTTCTGCATAGATTAAAATAATAAATGAAGTTACCTTCTCAGTCTCATGATCTAGGATTTACCTGACAGTGTTTGGGGAGCATTTCTTAAGTCTGCAGCAATTTGTCAAACAGTTCAACTAGTACCACATAAAAGTTTTTATGCAAAATCTCTGCTCTTCTGATAATTCTCTACATTTTTTATACAGTGACATGATAATAAAATTTAACATATAGCAGTAAACAATGTTTTTATGAAAGTAAATTTGTGGAGTGCCATTATATTGATTTTTTCTATTACATACTAGCACCATATGTTACCTTCTTTCTATATAATTAAGACACTGCATGGAGTACCATGACAGTTATTTCAAACCCTAAATTTGTTCAGTATGTTCAATAAAGCAAAACCCTTATGACTTGCCCTTGGTACAAGAATATAGATATTCTAAAGAATAATAAGTATTCTCATGCTGGTTCATTCCTTTGTCAATAGAGACCTGTGAAACATTATCACAATGTTGAAATTTACATTCTGTAATGACATGAAAGAATTAGTCCCATCAAATGTCAAGAAAGACAAAATATGCTCTTATCCTAACACTTTTGCATAATACTGTATAAATAAAATTATAGTTTGAAAATGTCACAGTTTATTTCCAAGAACAAAAATTCAGTATTTTTTGTAGAATAGTCAAGTGAAAATTTGTGGGTAGAAATGTGGAACACTATTAACTGCATCATTTTCAGGTTGTTACAAGTTTTCTACTATTATGCATGTATGATCAATTTTTATGTGCAAAAGTGAAGTATAAACATATAATTTACTCCTAAATTATTGTACCTAAAGACCATTTACCTTTTTGAATATTTTCATCACATGTTTTAAGGCAATTGCATATATTAATTCCAGATGTTTGAACACTTTTACTCAAAAACACATTTTACAATCAATGTTTTAACAGACTCTGGAACTTATTTAGGGTAATTCATGAAGAAAAAAAAAAAAGAGTATTTTTATTTCTGCTCAGCTGAAAATAAATTATCTCTAATGAAAACAAGCTGCTTGTTCTTTTTCTACTCATCCAAAAGAATACCTTTGTTTTTAATAAGAACCTATCAACCTTTGAGAATATATATCTATTTCTTGATTTTCAAACACCTTCCTCTGTAACTGTGCAGGCCTTGGTTTCAATCTTGCTATGGTGTCACATAAAGTGGTTTAATTATTTCCTATCAAAATATAACTTTGAACACAGCTAAAAAAGTTTAAATGTAATTGTACAGAGCAAAAAACAGATTATAATGTATTAATAGAGTAAATACATATGTTTAAAATTTTTAATAGTTTATGTAAACATTTTATTCTTGTGAATTGTGAAAAGTATTTGAATTAAGCATATGTTTGAAAGCTACAGAAACTGTCTTAAATGAGAATATACCAGATAAATTAAGATCAGATAGATAAGCTTTTAATACAGTTTAGATATGACTTAATGGTATGAAAAAAAATGTTAATAAAAGGTTAATGCAGTAATTCACATACAAAGTTTGAAGAAAGTTTTGTCATGATCAGGCTTAGGCATATTACCTAGACAAACACTTGTATACAGTAGAAAGCAAAGACATATTACTGAAGATTATTTAAGGCTTAATATAGATATCTTGTTAATGTTTGGTTATTTGTCTAAAATTATGGTCCTTTGTACTTTTTTAAGGAATGCACTACAGTTTTACTGAGTTGGAATATTTGTAAACATGTTTTTCTTATTATGTCTGCAAAATAAAATTGTTTTAAAATAAGGTAAATTAAATGTTTAATGAGTATCATCAATAGTTGCACAATATTGTGATGGCTCATATTTTTATTGAATACTATTTTGAGGCTTATACTATTCAAACAATGGGCACAAACTGTATGAGTAGCTACTTGACTATTTGCAACTGTAATCATGACATTTTAAATAAAAATATTATTACCCTTATCATGGGATTTAAATGTTTTAAATTATTTAATTATCAATTATTTGGTTTACAGAATAATAAGTATTGGAATATTGTATTTTTCAGAAACTAACAATGACAATCACATGGTGGTACTCAGTCAATAAACACAATTTATCCAACAAGTACAAAATGTCCATAAAACTCGTGTGAATTTTTTTTTTTTGAGAAATCAAGAGTTATTGGGAAAAATTACTTATAAAAACTGAAACCAATGTAATGGAAAATTAGAAAAATTAATACTTTTATAGAAAAATGCAATGGTTGAAAAGGTTAAATCAATGTACATATATACATCTTTATGTTTTACTGGTATTGGTTGTAGTGAGTATGTTGTACTAATCTATTAATTACATTTAACTGATTAATGAACTCACTGGTTAAGCAATTATCCAACACCAGTAACTGCTGAGCTGTACATGGTGATACCCATGAAGTAGCAACAGGTAATTTTAGAAAGGTGCTTTAGTCAAGGATAGTTTAGAAATTAACAAAGATATCAGTGTATCTAAAAATATAGTTTGAACAGCTGAAAACCGTACCATTCTTGCCAGCACATACAACATTCCAAAGACATAATTTTACACAGAGTATAAATTACCTAAAGTTAATTTGAGGGAAAATACTGCTCTGTGAACAAGCTCGCTGAAAACCATTCTTACTTCGAAAAATCAGTTTAAAGTTTTTAAACAACGAGTCCTCTTCCTCTTTTAACAGAACTGGTTCATGTATAATATTGTTAACTTGTTCTAGTCTTCTTTCCAATTTTACAATTGGCATAAAAAGTCATACAAACATATAAACAAAGTATTTATAGAAGGATAAAAATTAAAATGTACAAAAAACAACACTTGGTTAAATTTACATCTTTACAGTTGTTAACTTCTTTTACCAGATCTCAATTTCAATTGTTACTAAGTAATAATAACTGAAAAGTATTAATAATTGGAAAGTCATTCATATCAAATGTTTTAATTTTGAAAATATGCAGATAAGCATGGTGAATATTTCAGTATTTTAAAATCTTCACTCAAGAGATATATTGTTTTGGATTTCTGCAAATTTGCTTTGACATTGACTCTACAAAAACTAATCTCTTCTAAGTTGAGTCATAGTCCAAATGTATACCATTCATCAAAATGCATTCAGTCATTTTTTGAGGAATCTTGTCAACAAATGCACATAGGGGTGAAAACATAACCCCATCACTTTTGGTGGTAAAGGTAATTATTAATCAGTTTTAAAATGCACACAAATTTTAGCACTATATCAGTAAATGATCAAACTGTTTTAATCAAATAAAGTAGAACTGAGAAATTTACTAAATTAAACTAAACAGGCATTTTAATTGTTTTAATGTAACGACACAAAATTTTTAAGTGAATATTTATAACCTAAATGTAGAAAATGTACATTATATTAAACACACTGGACATTAACAGTTTCCTCTGACTCAGCTTAAGAAAGCCCACTTGTGTAAAATAAAACTACATCAATTCATGGATAAAGAACAGTTTACTGCATTCTTAATCAGAATTGTTGGAGCAGTGTCTTAAATGTCAAAATGCAGAGTATAAAGAAATAATTACAGATCATTGTTGTTTTAATTAAGTAATCTATACTCTTTATCAAAATATTTACTCTATTCAAATATTGTTAGATCATCTTCTCCAGATTATTAACATTTAGCAGAAACTATGTTGTGAAGGTTTCAAACAATCAATGTCTATGGTATTGTTCATTATCCCTAAATATGAGTGGCCTGAAAAATAATTGCAGTATGTCACTCAAATTTACCAGTAATTGTATGTGCTAATGAAGTAACTATTGGATATTTCTGTAATATATTCTTTACTTCAACACAAGAATTACTGATGCTCATATGAATCCCAGTGTTTTATTTTCAATATTTTCTAAACTACAGTATTTACTTTCAAAAATGTGATTGTTGGGTACCTCAAACCATAGAAAAAAACAACAACAAAAGTACTGTCAATATTGCAGTTAATTCTACTGATTACTGCTAAAGTCTAATATGTATGTTACACAGGAAATGAATAATTCCACCTCATGTTGCCAGTCGTTTCTTTACACTAGCAAACAAGTTTCTGTCACTCCTAGTTCCAATTTAACAATGAACTATTTCCCTAAACACATGTTGGTTTATTCCTGTCTTTCTTCTCAAGCTTTTTATAATTTTAACAGATTTTGTTGGAACAAATATTTCAATGTTTAACATCTACATCTGCAGGGCTTTATTAAGCTTATTTCTTAAAAGATATTATGAATTTCTGTACAATGTTTAAACAATATATATGCAACAGCACATGAAATAAATAAGTAAATCTTTCAGAAAACCATCTCAAATAAACAAAATATAAGTATACGCTTTGTATAGTTAGCAAACAGGGAAAAATCTAATCACAATGGCTTACTAAGATATCTGAAATAGTTTGTTTGTTTGTTTTTGAATTTCGCACAAAACTACTCGAGGGCTATCTGTGCTAGCCATCCCTAATTTAGCAGTGTAAGAGTAGAGGGAAGGCAGCTAGTCATCACCACCCACCGCCAACTCTTGGGCTACTCTTTTACCAATGAATAGTGGGACTGACTGTCACATTATAACTTCCCCACGGCTGGGAGGAGGAACATGTTTGGCGTGACAGGGGTGCAAACCCACGACCCTCAGATTACGAGTCGCACACCTTAACACGCTTGGCCATGTCGGGCCAACTGAAATAGATTCAATGATATATGGCACTTAAGAAAATTAATGGATTTAAAGCATTAAAGGTAGAAACATTTTATTTCAGTAATCTTTACTTTCTAGATCTTCTTAACGTTAAAAGTAAAGTGTTTTCCTTAACAATTTCAAGGATTTGTAATAATTCTGTTAAATTAATGTCAATAAACAGAAAACTTTCTATTATATTGTGAATTATAAGCATTACCATTGTTCCACATTAAACAAGTTCTTATTAATATGTACGTTTTACTTGACCTCAGATTTGTGCAAGATGGGTAATATTTCTTTTAACGGATACACAGATTTCAGCTCACAAGTTCCAGATTTACATATATTTGAAGTGGAATTTTTCATACATTACATATTTAAATGGGAAAAAAAAGTGAATATTTACATGTCAATCATACATGAAGATATACTGATGACATTTTTATATCAAATTATCACGATCTTCTTGACACTGTCAAACAAAGTTATCCACCAGAACTCATTCTGGAAAAGAAGCTCTTTCATTAAGAATAAACTACATACATTTAGATACCAGCAACATATTCATTCTACAGGAATCAAAGTTTAATGATGAATATAAAACAATGGAGCAATAATAAAGAACTGGCATGTGTGTGCACAGTAACAAACATTTAATTCTTAAACGTTTAGGAATATACTTTTTCTACATACAGCATGTTATACTGAAGAGGATACAAATTTATAAAGTTAAAACATTTTACAAATAGAAATTAATATACTGAATAAGAGGATGAAGTAAATTTGAACACTAGCAAATAAAGAATAGGATAATGTAACAACTGTAATAATATTATACAAGTTATTCAGAAAAGATGTAGTTGTAGTGAAGCTGTGTTATTTAAATTTTGGAATTCATTTATAATTAAGAATTCAATATCATATGAATATTTGTAATAAAGATGCAGTTGTTTTTGTTTTCACTGTGTGTTAAAACTATGGAGTCTGGTAAATCTGGTAGTTTTTTTACCACTCCTGCTTGATAATCCCAAATGTTTGCAGGCTCACAGGTATAACTGGCATCACAGCCACCACATGTATTTACACATGATCCTGGAATGTACAGGGACAGGTAATTTGTCTTTAGATCTTATTATATTTTGTATTTTGGAAGATGATTTGAATATCACTTGTAGATGTTTTATTTATTCTTACAATCTGTGACATCACTAAAAAACTTTGATTACCTTAAAAGGAATGATTAGTCTTAACTTGTTAACAGTGTATGGGTTCTCTGTGGATTCAAATTTGTGAGAAAGGAACTTACTTATTAAGGCTTGAATAAAATTCAAAGGAAAGCTGTTGTTTAGTTGAATGTTCTATAAAGTGGTGGTTTCAGTATGAAGACAGAAATAGTTAAAACAGATCTTAAATGCCCTATTGAGAAGACTGAATATAAGGTTACTTTTATAATGAAATTTGTAATAAAACTATTAAAATAAATATGTAAACCTTTATGTGTTTTCTATACAATAAATGGATGTTGTAAAACAGTTATTTAATCTGCTGATTTGAATACCAAGAAAAAGCAATTTAACATTTTTGTTTTTCAGTTTCAGAAGTAAAATTAATGTTAGGGTGTTTCAAATTTAAATAATCCAAAAATTATTTGATGTAATTAAACCTTCAAAGAAGTAAAATAGTATTATCAACATACCTTCTACAGAGAGCTGGTTTGTATTCAGTGGGACAGGTGTCTAACCTAGAACACTTATAATAACAAAGGAATATGTTAGCATGAGTCAACCCTGAAGGTGACCATATTACCATGCCATCTTTTTGGTATACTAATATAGCTGACTGTTGAAAACAAAGTGACTGTCATTGAGGGAAGGTTTAAGTAATTCTTCAAACTGTTAGTGATTAAAGCTTGTGTATGCTTTATTTCTGTTTGGGAAAGTTTCATGTTTATGTGTGTTGTTTCTTTGAGCAGAATGTTTGGGAATAACAATTCACTGTCAAAACTAGAAATTATACATTAATCAGTATTATTAATTTTAGAAATTTCTTGTGCAAAGGAAAAGAAATCTTTAACGGTAAACTTGTTGTAAGTGAGTGAATTTAGAAAAGGAATGAAAAATGCTGTATAGACACCCTGCTCTTTATCTAGAGATATGTGTTTCAAGGGTGATAAATCTTTAATGGTGTTGTTAGGATACTTTTAAACAAATTTGAAATTGTTGTTTTTCCAGTATTCCCCTAAAGCCAAAATGCTATATGATATTGTTCTTGGAACAGAAAAAAGTATAGATACGAGAATTGTGGATATTAAAAACAGTCAAACAAATAGGTCTTTTTTCCTACATACAAGGATTCTTGAATATCAATTTCACTGGAAATTAACAAAAAATAGTATATACCAATAAAAATTATGTCAAAACAACATTTTTGACATCTTGTTCCATGGAGCAACTTGGAACTTCCTCCATAACATACATTGTTTTCTTTGCATAAAACCACAAAATGGGCTATCTGCACTCCTCTGTCCACCATGGGGAACCAAACCCCAAACTTTAGTTATAAGTTCAGCAACTTATCGGTTACTCACTGGGAACTACAACAAGTTTATTTCCTTTTTAAACAAAAATTGGGCTGAAGAGGACAAGTAAAATTGCTGAAACTGGTGTTTTGTAATAGCAGACCTTAACTTTATTTTACTGTACACAGTTTTATGTATTTATCTGTAATTTTTTAAAGTTATTCCTTAATGTTTCACAATAAAACTAAAATTCTAGAGCAACCAGAACAATGTACCCAACTGGAATGTGAGGACCTTTCGTAGTCTTCAGAGAAAATCTTGCCATTTGTCTTTTGCCAAACAAAAACAGCAATATGCAAGTCTGAAAAACAAAATAAAAAAATCATGATAATGTAACACAACAGATTTACATCAAAGCATCCTACTGTATTGCAGGAAAAGTTAAAAAAAATATTTACTTAGAATTGAAGGTGATGCTTTTATTAGCTCTCACTGCTATTGCTGTAAATTGTATAAAGTCACCACAAAAATGTTTTACTGACATAAAACAGGAACCTCTTGGAGTGGAGAGAGTTATTGTAGATTATTTGGGGAGTATGTATGCTAAACTGATATATCTTACAGAGAATAAAAAAAAACTTACATATACTGATCAACACTGTTCAAATGTTGGATTAAAATGGCTGTTCTGCATCTGGCAGATGATTTTTAAGCCTTATTATATTTTATGATTTTAGACAAGTCAGTGTGAATGAAGCCGCTGGTTTACTCTTTATTCTAAATCATGATGATGTGAATTATACAGTTCTAGTCTGAAATTTTTCTTTTCCATCCTTATCTTTTCCTGTTGTTTTCTTTCTTTCCTGTATGTCATCATCTTCAAAGTTAAAATGCTGAAATCTGTTACTTAACAGAATCTGTTCAGTTGAAATAAATATACCACTTCTTGCCTTAACAACACTGTTTCTGTCTTCCTGGAGGTCATTATTAGCTACTTTATCCCTTGCATGTAAAAGCTTAAGCTCCTCTTTAAATCTTATTGCCTTTTCCCACAGTTTACCCTCCTCTTTTTCTATTACCTTTAGTCTATTTAAAATATCCTAAAATTTCCCCTCAAACAAGCAAAACCTATAAACAAATTACACACCTTCACTACTAATGTATCTTAATGTACATGACTGTTTTGAGTTCACTATATTGAATACACTACAATCTACTCTCTTCAGGATTCCCATTGACATCTTCTCAAAGTTTGGTTGCATTATTGTACTTTATTAAGGTCAATTTCCATGTCTGAAAATATTACTCAGGTTTCCTTTCAATTACTAGTAGGACCTAAATAACACTCTCATAAATAAACATAAAAAAACCAATATAAGCATACTAGAAGAAATAAATTAAATGAAGATCAATTAATTCATTGTGATCATTCATCACAATTAAAATAGAGCAACAAATAAAATCAATCTTAAATATTATATATCCATTAACAGCCACGTACCTATTCAAGAAATGTTTCAAGAATTCAAACTCTCTTATTGCATACACTATTTTATCATCAGGCAAATACTGCCATGAGTTTACATGTCTAATACACATACACACATCAAAAATAACCATTATTTAACAACTATGTCTTTATCTATGTTTACAAAACTTAATCTCATTACCCCTAATATTCAATTTCATATATCCAATATTTGTATTTCACAGCAAATAAATCATTCATAGTAATGACATCTAAACAACTAACAGTTCTGAATCCACGAATCAAGTTTCCTCTAGTTTTTCTCCATGCACAATCTAAGCCCAGAGAAACCAAGTCCAAGGCTCTAAACCTCTCTTCTAAATGTACAACACAAAAGCATCACTTTATATGTGCAATTTAATAATCCATGTTTAAACTCTGTCCAATGTTATAATATATATTTCCTATTAGATATCAAAGAAGAAAAAAATTGCATACATTATTACAAGTGTGACCTTGATATTGAGTTATACTAGGCAGAGGGGAAGTTTCAATCCTTTGACTCAATACAACCCCCTCTCTAAATTGTTTTCAAGTTTGAGGGTTTTATTTCTAGATAAACATTTTGGTGTGAAAAGCTAAACACTCTTAAAAGTGTGTCATTTTATATGTATTAGTAAACAGAAAATATTTAGGAATACAACCAGAAGGTATTTATAAATATAATATTCCTCTGATGCTCAAATGCTCTACATTGCATCATTCACAAATGTAACCCCTGCCCCTAATATTCCTTTTGTTTTGAGAAAGATCTTGTTTGGCTACAATAGCATTATTATTCTTGACATTGAAGCCCAGCAGATACAATCTAAGACTCAGTTTGGTGTTTTCACTAAATACTCAACTAAGGGTTTCATTAACAAACATACCTGAATTATTTTCTATTTTCAAAAGATTTGTATCAAAATTAAGTAACCTCAAAATTTTGTTACCTTATGTATGCAATTTAAACTTCTCATTATAAAACCTTATTTCAAGCTATTCTCTAACACTATAAAAATCTGTTCAAATAAGAAAAGCCTTTTCAATAAGATCAACTATTTCAATAATCTCAGTGTCATCAGAAAAGTGGAGAATACAATGACATACAAGAAGGTATCCAAATGATTAACATTATTGAAAAACATACTAAAACAGCCCTAATGATGGATCACACAAGTCACTCATCACAAAAAAAGCCTTTTGTCAATAACCTTTGTTTTCTTCACCATTTTTACAATTTATTGAATTTTACATGGATCAAAATTCTGTAGTAGTGTAGATTATATTACTTGACTGTAAATTAACTTGTCCATTGACAAGATCATACCATTTGACCCTGTGTTTTAGAATAATACATACAAGAAATATTTGTAAATATTCATATTTGGAGAATTACCAAAGAGTAAATGAATATTCCATTAGATATTTGTTTGAAGACTATATTTGAGAACAAATTTAGTTGTTATACAAATAAAAAGAATGATACATATAGATGTCAAAAAAAACAAATAGAGAAGTCCCATAAATAATAATGCATGAAGAAAGATACAAAATCCTAACACTACTAAAACCTTAATCATAAATTGGTTTACATCCATTCTATTTTATGAATTGTCACTAACTATGGCAGATCATATTCACGAATGTAATGTTTTATATACTCAACAAAATCTGTAAAAATAACAACACTAATTCCAGACAGCTGGTCAGCCATTTTTTAAAAATAAATCATGCATATTATGAAACTCAAAGTTAATTAGCATCTGGGCAGACCAAATTTCATACGTTCTTCTTGATATAGAATTACTTCATAACATACATCTGTAGTCCTTCACATGGAAAAGAAAAGAAATTATGTAACTATATATTCAGCAGAATTTGAAAGTGGGATAAGAAATTATTCTTAATACAAAAAATTAATAATCACTCAGAATAATGTATAATAAGCAATGTCCTAAACATTACACTTTTAACTGGAGTTTTTTTTTTGCATACATTTAGTATAGAATCTTCTATACATATTAAATCAAACATATGAAACTGTCAAATAAACAACAAGTACAACTGCAATAGCAAATACTGCTGGTGCGAAGATAATGTTAGTCCCATATGACTTTAATTCAGATCATATACTAGCTTCATAAGATAACCTTTTGACCCTTTGAATCATCCCTGTGTCCCTTCTCTCTCAAGTCTTTCTTAGATAGGGAGACCATAACTGTAAACATTTTCTACGTTAGGCCTAAGTAGTAATTTTTATAAATAGATAGTTACCTACTTTGACATGTAATCAATGTGTTTACAAGTTCCCCCTTAAATTTTATTAACTTCATTACAACATAAGTAGTAATAAAAGGAGTAACTTATCCATTATTATGCCAAAATAATTTTCTTTAGCTATGGTACTAAGTTGGTTCCTTTAATATATTACATGCTTGATCCAAATTATGATAATCCAAATGCTTTACATTGTATTCATGATCTTACCATAATTAAAGGTCAATCGAGATACATTTGATACAAAATTATAAAAGTGAGGTTCTTTTGTTTTTAGTTTATGATTTTCAAGTTTTAAAAACAAAGCTAGACAAAAAATAGAATCAAATACTATAGTATAACAATAATATTGCATGATCAGACAGTCAGCCTCATGGTTAAAGCAATAAATAACATAAAACATTAACCTATTTAAAATGTAACTATTCCATTACATATCTAACTCATAATACCATAAATCTAAACCCTATTATTATACATTTTACATTCTACAAACTAGTAGGAAGATTTGTTTAAACTTTATGAACATCATTACACATAACTTGACCAAACTAATGCACAAATATTAAAAACTTTAAAAAATCTCCTTATTCAAATAAGCTATGTAACTTTTAAAATAACATAAAACTTCACATAAAATATTAATTTTCATTTAATATCATAATATTGGTTTAATTGAGTAGAAATGGAATGTTAACAATTCCACATCTTATTTAATTGTTATTCATAGTCATTCACTAAAACTGTAAAAACTATGAGAAAAACCAAAAACGCGAACATTCCTACAACCTGCTTACTCAGGGAGAGGTGAGGGCATATAATCGTATCCTACTATAATTAAAATCATTTATACATCGCACTGGGTAGTCTACACTGAAGTCATGCCATGCATGGAACAGTATCTCAGTACAGTTAAGTGTTACTGTTGAATAATTATTATTACTACTAGGCGATGACAATAGTCTTACCAACTATAAAATAATAATAACAATAAGAGAAGCTTAAATATGGTAAAGGTGAAAAGTTTGTATCTCTGATTTTTGAAAACGTCTCGTTATACCTGAAAATTGATTTAAATTATTAATGAGAGAATATTTTATTCAGTATACGTTGGTCCTGACTTACTACAGTATACTAACTTTCCCGTATTGGTACTAACGTAAAAGCTTGTAAACTTGTAGGAAAAGGACATATATGCGTTGCGTTATCATTATAATCGTTTTCTGGTCTACCTCTCAACTCAGTTACAGTCATTACGTAGAAGTGAGAAACAGATAATACTTAACTCGTAAGAAAGAAGAAACGTTGCAATTAATTATAACTTTTACTAAAATTGTAATATTAATACCAATATTTACGCAAAAAAAAAACATATTATTACCTTATCAAGAACGTATAGTTATTTAATGCAACACCTTTTAAATTCCAACTTTAGCTTTGGACTTGTTTGTTTATAAAACTATTTCTATATAAACATAAATAAATAACAACCAATATAACCAGGATGTAACTTTATTACCAGTTTTACTGTTTGCTCATATATTTCGCTGTCGCAGCTTCGCCAAGAGCTTTATCGATATCGAGAAAACCCACTTGTAGAGAAAAATATATATGTAAAAACAGTTTGTTTGGGTTGAGAAAATATCGATATCTGGAGATATTAGTTATTTTATTTACGCTAATAAAAATGTCTCGTAATGAACTCCAGTTTGCGTTAAACAAAGTAAATAATAATTATTCCTACATAAGCACTGACTGTTGACACTCATATCTGTAAATATAGCAATTCAGTAATGTGTTGAAATTATATCTGGGTTAACAAACGGAAAACACCAAACTAATTTTGTTTTCAAATGTAATACCCGCATTTAAGAGTAAACAAAATGTTAGGATGAGGGCGGTGGGGGATAGGACTCTTAAAGGATGATAAAGGAAAGGTTCATATCTGAAGATTATGAGATGGCTAGATTATTAAATTTTACTTTTTCTTCGGCTTTTATTCAGGAATATTTCATCATTATTCTACATCTTGAACAGTTGATAGATGAAAGCAAGACGACTGCGTTTATTCTGATCTGGTTAAGAAAAAACTGGAAAATATAAAGAACGATAAGGCTCCTGGGTTAGAAAATATTTCCCAAAGAGTTTTGAAGAAGGTTAAAGTTTTTGTAATTTCTTAAACAGTTGGCATGTACTTCGTGATGACGAGAAACCTACTTGAAGTGAAAACTCATCCCAAGATGGCTGGTATATGTAATAAAACTTTTATTAAAATACAGAACAACGTTTCGACCTTCTTAGGTCATCCTCAGGTTAACAAAGAGAGAGTTTGCAACTAACCATTGGCGGGCACTTGTCTTAGGGACGAGAGTGTAAACGTGTGCGGGATTGTAGGTGGCTTTATATTTAATGTTAGGTTATTAATTAGTATAGATATAAAGGTATTCCTTTAGTTTGGTTTGGTTTGAATTTCGAGTAAAGCTACTGGAAGGCTATCTGCACTACCCGTCCCTAATTTAGCAGTGTAAAACTAGAGGGAAGGCAGCTAGTCATCGCCATCCACTGCCAAGTCTTGAGCTATTCTTTTAGTAACGAATTGTGGGATTCGATATCACATTATAACGCCTCCAAGGCTGAAAGGGCGAGCATGTTTGATGTTTATTTCCATTTCTTCAATTTTGTCATCACAGCATTTTTATACCTTTTCCTTTCTGTTGGGGTAGTGTCCCTCTCCATTTCCAAGAGCTTCATTTATTTTGTCTTCATTCAATACTATTTTCATTTTAAATTCTTCTTTCACAAGTACGTCTCTTTCTTTTAACTATTTTCTTAAAGTTTATCTCTTACTTATTGATCTTCTTTTAATTTTGTTCCCCATCTCTGTTGTTTCTTTAATTTTATATATCTTTCTTCTAAGTCTTATTTTGAAACTTTCAACAAATCAAGTAATGTTTAACTTTCAGTCATTGACCTCATGGTCGCCATCTTCACAGTATTTTCAAAAGTCTATTTGGTTTTCAGCAAAATAGACATACTTCTGATGACAGTTTAATAATATTATTAATTTGTTGGCGAGTTCTTTTGAAGTATTTAGCGGAAATAACTTCAAGTTCAGTTCACGTAAACAATAACAAATCAATTTATTTTTTCTTTTATAATCTTGAACTTGTGAAACTTGTACAAATGACGCTAACTACATAACGCTAACGTAAAAAAATTACTTATACAAATCAACTCATTATATACGATGGATAGTATAAAGCCAAATATTTCACTGAAAACTAACATATACTGACTTATTTACCCTACTAGAAACACATCTCTATCCCTCTAACTATCATTTGATGCTTTATTTGTCCAATATTTATAACTTCGAATAGTAGAAAATTAAACATCAACTACTTAGAAATTCGTCACCTGTTGGGACAGCATTAAGTTAAGGGACTCGCAGTGCTAAACTCCAAGGATTAATTCCCCAAAGTGTACACAGAAGATAGCCCAGTATGGCTTTGTTCTAAAACAAATTTAGAACTTATGTTTTGTCAAGCACATATACATTATGTTTCTGGCTGCTTCACGAACCACTTCGGTAACGTTAAGTTAACTGCCGAAACTCTTCTCAGTATTGATATTAGAGTCATCTATGGGCTGTCAAACTTAACTTAATTTTTATTTCGTGATTCGTGATATAAATACTCACTGATAAAACTTGGACAAATTAAGAATTTTTAAAAATTAAAAGCATGTTCACCAAGTTTAATATTTGTGCTGGTACTACTGTACTCCAATATACGCTCAAAGAACGATAAACTATTCACAAGTTTTATATCCAATGTATTTTCTATGTATGAACGAAAATTCTCACGAAACAGGTTGATATAACTTATAGAGTTTTCATCACTCAGTCAGTTCCTCAAAACACAAAATGACATTTTTACATTAAAAAACTTAATTAGTGGCTTATAAAGTAAGAGACCACAATGTTCTTTCAGTATCTGGGTTTTCAATCCCATAATCGTCCTAACTGTTAAAAATTGGTTGTATGATGTAGTATATACTTTGCTTTTCATTATTATAAAGAACTTGGAACGCAAAGAACTTAATTTCCTTGAAGTGCATAATTATACATGTTAGTGGTTTTTCTAACTATTAATAATCAAGCAGCAGCCGCAAAATGTGATTTCTATATCCTGCTCGACTTCACTACCTGATAGCTCAGAAAACAAAGAATGATAATTCTTTTGAATCATCATTATGATCAAGTAGTAATTACACAGTGTAGTACATACATAATATTCCACATTATCAATCAGGCCTCAAAAAGAAAGTGATATTACACTATATTGATCCATAGTCTTACACATACCTAGCCGACCTTACTCTGATAATCAAATAGTAGTTACAAAATGTAATACATACATTCCGTCGAAATTCATCATACAATAGCTTAGAAAGCAAGTAACCTTAACCTCTTTAAATAAGTAAACTCTTGACCAAGTGATTGGTATAACTGTCAAAACCAATTCTGTTGACATTGTTTCGGAAGTTGACTTGGTTATGTTTTCCACTTTGCAAAATTAGTAGTGTCTTTCCATTCCAGTGACAATTCATGTGGTTCACGAACGACTGGAGAACGTCGAGACAGAGGTATTGGCTGCTGTTCTGGTATATACCCCATGGGACTGGGATTGGGAAAACATATATACAGCAGATTGACCTTGCTGTTGCACATACCATGTAAGAGGATCTGTATAGCCCTATCCACTTACTGGAGATAAGTATCATTGTTCTGAATTAACATCTTGTGAAGGAGTATGATTGTAAACTCTTCAAATGGGCTTAGGTTACCATGGTGTAGGTACCTAAGTTGCACCATTTTCCAGTATAAGTGTCATTAACGATGTTACTGTCCACGTAAATGTTGCTGTTGGTGACCACTTCAAATCATGCTGTAAGACACATCTTCTGTAATAGTAGGGATATCCCTTACTCTATGAGATATTGCATAATCTCATTGGGGAGTTCCTCAATAAATCTATTGAACATGATGTCCTACCAATTTGCAGTATCTATTGCTGGGTATGCCTTTTCATGCAATTAGTTCAGATCATGTGTTTAGGTGGTCAGTCCTACAATGATTATCCTCCTTTCAAACTTGAATTCAGCCCAATGGATTTCTCGATGCTTCAATGGACCAAATTAATGAAGTAGGTCATGTGTGATGGTTTCTATTAATTTTGTTGCTTCCCATCCAAGTATTAAAGAATGTTAAGGGCTGAACCATTTAAGCTCAGATCCAAGACTGTTGTAGCCTATTCTTGAGTCCATCCATTCGATGAAGTGACATACCTGAGACATTTTAGGAAACAATTATACCCTCTTTTGCCTTGTCTTTGAACAATGAAGATATAATCTAATTGGACTCACTCATAGGGCTGACTGTCTTATGGGGAACCTACCATCATGGGTCATATTTTTCAACCATGAGTACTTATTGGCCCATATGCTAGGAAAATAATGTTGATTAGCACGAATAATCGATCAGTTGCAAGTTTAACCTCTGTACACTAGTTATTGATGGACTTAACTAGAGCTGAGGTTGCTGTGTTCTTACTGATGATGGTCTGGATGGTTGGTAGAGGTCTCAAACTTTCCAGACATCAATCAGTTTTGGTGAATCTCACTCATCTATAATTCTCCTTTGGCAAGATTGATTTTCACGGATACCATCTGCTTCTGTTCTGGGTGCATCAGATGTGAGAATTCTCACTGAAGCAACACTTGTAGGTTATATAATATCATGATTTCAAAGACATTGGGAAAGGTCTTAAATATAGAAAGTTTTCTAGGCTTTTCCTAGAATCGATTTATGTCTCATACAACTGTCTCTCTTTGTTCATAAGATTTTAATTTTTATTCTTTGGTACTTTCACATGTTATTTGTTAAATTAATACATTTTTAAACACTTTAAATTAATGAGATAAAGCAAGCGCTAATAAGTTACGCCACCTACCACTAACTCTTGAATTATTCTTTACCAATCAACAATTGAATTAACCATCACATTATAACATTTACATGATTGAAAGGGTAACAATGTTGAAGATGGAATTTGGAATCCTCAGTAAGTCAAGTGCCCTAATTAACAGTTACGACTTAATGAGTATATTTAGACAACAGTAGTAATAGCACGAATTTTAATTTTGATAAATTATTCTTAGCTTAAAAGTTTCAATATCCTTGACATCTTACTAAAGATTATTTATTTCGAGAAACTGAAATCAAAATGAATTAAATTTTTTAAGCCATAGATGACACTACCTTCTATAGCTTCAAACGATAACTTCTGTGTTATTGGAGCTTCTAGGATGCAGGTGGGATGTGAGCTATTCATGTACTTATTGAGATGCATTGGTTTGGTCTGTCTTGAATTTCGCGCAAAACTATATGAGAGCTGTCTGCGCTAGCCGTTCCTAATCTAGCAGTGTAAGACTAGAGGGAAGGTGGCTAGTCTTCATCACCCACCGCCAACTCTTGAGCTACTTTTTTATCGACGAATAGTGGGATTGACTGCACATTATAACGTCCCCACGGCTGAAAGGGCGAGCGTGTTTGGTACGACGGTGATTTGAACCCACAACCCTCGAATTACGAGTCGAGTACATTAATCACCTGTCTACGCTGGGCTTGAAGTGCAATGGTGGCAAATTTACGTTATGGTGTATGGGAGCCATTGAACATGTATAGGTATTTGTCCACAGATATGAAGTCTTACATGTGCGATGTATAAACCATATACAGGGAACAGTGATAAAGTATAATAAAGAGAGACGAATAAATTCAGAAGAAATTATGAATATCATTAAGAAAGAGAATTTGATGCCAATCTAGAGAAACGAAATGAATGGAAGATAATATCCATGTATTATTAAACATGCTTGTGCTATAGTTTTCATTAATAGAGGTAGAATGTTTAAATATACAGTAAACACTGTAGCGTATGACAGGTCAGTGAATTTTTCATTAAAAAGGAACGAAAGGCTCATGTTGTGGTGGGAAGAGGAAACATAATCATTTGACAGATGTTTCAAGAACATTCATCTGTAGTTCTGGCACAGTTTCAACTGGTATTTTTCTAGCATAGTGAAGAAATATTTGAATTAAGAGAAATTCACAAACAATGGGTTAGGTTTCTGGAAAAAAAGATATGCAGCGCTTCCGGTGTTTTATATTATTAGGATAGGTATATTGAGATATTTGTAATAAGCTAGCAGTTCAACATAATAATTTCTTAGCGTTGTCCCATTAAAAATACAGTTTTAAGGCATGAAAATGCTGTCTGTAAGTGTTATGGATACAAATAGAACGATTCACCCGAATGGTGAAACTGTGTAATTTATATCATAACTGTTGCAGAATTTGTGAATGTAAAAAAGTCTCTGAGAGAAAACAATGGAAATGTTGGCAAAGCCTAACAGTCAAAGATGAGGTCATTATGTCTGATTCAAGTCGTCTTGAAAGTGTAGGACCTGTGAAGCTTCTACTCTTTATCTTCTCCTGCCGGAATTGGGTACTGTTTGGTAGTAGAAAGTATGACATACATGTATCGACTGTCCAGTAGGGACAGTTGTGGGCAATATGGCTAGAAGTAGTAGGTTGATAGAGAATCCGAGGAAATTGGAAAGTCTTCTGATTCCTTAGGTACATGTTCTATGAGCGATTTTGGATGTGAGTTCACTTTAAACTGTAAACATGTCATTCAACCAGTACTTCCTTCAAGGTTGTAACAACCTTTTAAAATCCTAGACAATTTGGCTGAATTTTTTTTACAAAGTATAACTGAGTCGACATTGCATTAAACACTTACATTTAAATAGTTAAGGTCAAGGTTTCACACTGATGAACCTCTATTTACTCTAGATTTGAACCGGTGTAGAAGGAATCTCCATAGAATGCTAAGAGATCATTTTGCATTTAGCCACGATAGATAGTGATGGGCCTGTCCGAGTTAGAATAGATTCAGCTACCGTAATTTCTTCACAAATCTATTGACTGAGTTAAAATAATGGTTGTTAAAAACATCGACTAAATAAGGGTAAACTGAAAAGTTTGTATGTATCATAGTAATTTTAGTTTTTTAGCTTTGTGTTTTTATCTTCTACATACATGACTGTGTATATAAGGTATAACTATAACATTTTTAAAAATATTTTTTCTCCTTTAATTTTGTAATGCAATAGCGCCCTTTATCTCAGTTATTTATGAGAGAGTGTAAGGGTTAGGGGTCGAGCAGTTTTAAATAATTATTTGTAGGTTGTTACTTTTCTTGTTATTGATTTTTATTTTATGTTTCCATTTTGAGAAACGGTCTGGCATGAGCAGTTGGTTAGAGCGCTAGTCTGGTAATCTGAGGGTTGTGCAATCGAATCCCCATTGCACCAAACATGATCTCCCCTTTAGTCATGGAGGTATTATAATGTAACTGTCAGTCCAATTGTTCGTTGGTGAAAGAGTAGCCCACGAGTTGGCAGTGAGTGGTGATGACTAGCTGCCTTCCATCCAGTCTTAAACTGCTAAATTAGGTACGGCTAACACAGATAGCACTCGAGAGCTTTGTGCGAAATTCAAAAACAAACAGTCTGTCACCTTTAAGGTGTGCAATGTATATCTGAGATTTGGTTAGTATTCTCTTTTTATTTTCATTTCTCTTTAGTTTTGTCTTGTGTAATTGTATACACACATCTCTAATGTGGTTGCATTTTGTAACATCACTTCTTTTACTGTTGTTGTTTGAATTATTGTCATTTTTAATTTAATAAATATTATCATTTTCTATTCTAACAATTATTATTTTTTAATATATTGTAAAAGTCATTATGATTATGAAGCTTAATTTTGTAAAGTAAAGAGTTTTGTCGTGTTTTAATCTCGTTTGAGTGTTTCTCGGAATAAGCTAAACTTACATTTTTGAATCGTGTTGCCAATATAAAGCTAACTGACTAAAAGTTAATATTAATTGTCGACATGAGGACAGACCTAATCGACAGATTTGTGGGGTACGGTAAACAGGCAAACATCTCGTTCTTCTACCATTTTTAAGGCATTGATTATTTAGTGTTTGCACTATCATGGCGGCGACACTTGGTCCAAGATGTTTAATATTATCTCATTTTAACCATCTCAGCCCTTTATTCTTTGATTGATGAGTCTTCTGCTTGTAAACATATTTTATTGTATTTTAGTCTGGGTTAAAGCTTGTTAAAATTGAAATATTCTTTGCTGGCTGAAGTATGACAATAACTGAATTTGCTAGGAAATAGAGGTAATGAAGTAACTTTGTCTGCTGGACAAAAAATTAAGTAATGATTGAAATTCAGACGTTTTTATCTGTATCAGATTTACTCCCCTTTTGAAAAAATAAAGACCCTTCGAAGGCAGTTCAACATTTTAATGTTCAGGTATTCCATCTTGCGGGAAGGAAAACGTCAAGACTAATGGTTACACAACACAGAGTGAAGATTGTCCATCGCTGCACATGGGTCCGTGCTCAGTTTCAAAGTTTTTTGTTTTTGTAAGTATAGATTTGGTTCATTGTCTTTAAAGTGTCTAGATTATCTTATTTCTAGTATTTCTGCACTACGTCTTAAAAAGCTAGTCAAATACTCTCACTAAGGAAGTTCACTTAAATCACTAGGTCCAGTCTGCAGTTATTCATTTATATTTGTTTATTGAGAGACTTTTTGGACAATCAGTTTGATCTGAAAATACCACACAACTGTAATACGTGAAAATGTATAATGTGAATGGTATAGTGGAGGCAGACAGTAACATCCATGCAGTGAACACTTTGCAAGTCATATCATAGTCTAAACTTAAACTCATAACTGGAAGAAAATCCAAAAGATCTGACAATGAAAACGTTATTAGATTTTGATAGTGAAAATAAGGGTTGCTAAAGTACAATCCGAGTCAATTAATGTGGTAAGGAACCAGCTATACAATCTCAATTCCCATCCCATACTATTGGAACTGTAAGTTGAGTTGATTGTTGTCTGGCAGGGACGATACAGAGCAATGGGACTGAAGGTATTGGTCAAGTGAACCATAATACAACCTAGATATTTTGAATTCCACAAGCAAAATTGTAGAAATTTTATTTAACCGAGGTACAGGGTAATGAATTAATATTAAAAAAATTCAGGATGAGTCATAGTTACAATCAAGTGTTATGAACCTTCTTAAATGTGCAATTGAAACTTACTTTGCCTTACGATTTAAATGTGGATTTTTATTATTTAATATCAAATTCTTGACCATTTCGACAATCTTTTTCTTAAACCAGTTAAAACTTAGTCTATTCCATTGCCAATATCTGATAATCTTTGAAAGTTACATATTCTACTGGAAATTTGATAATAACCAGCATGCCCAGAAATTCTCCCGCAGAAAAGAAAGAAATTATACTACTAATTTTGGAACTCTTAGAGTTAGTCTAATCGTTACTATAGGAGAACCTGTGAATAAAAATGCATTGTTTATCTTAAGGACTAATCAAGCTCCAAGAAGGGATGGGTTTTCAAATGATATTAATTGCCCTTGAAGGTACAATTTCCAGGTTTGATGTCACCATTATTACCGCTACCACCATAGTGATACAGATGAATCAGCTAACTCATGGATTATATCCACAACCATCATAATGGGCATATGCTGTCAACAAGGGGAGATATGAACATTAATGGCTGTGTTACCTATATAAGGGTCGAGTTAGAAAGCTTCTACTGTGGCGTCTGCTGAGACATTAGCTAAAAAGTCTTTTCCCCAGACCCAAAAAAATTGAGAGTGGAACTTCCAGTAGAACCAACTACCGTGATTAACTACCAATCTACGCTAAGCAGAATCCCAGTTATAAGTGGTATAGCGAGGAGATGGTTGATATGATGACCAAGTCTTAGACTCTGTAACTGAGAGGAGGTCTGGCTTGTAATGGTTTGAAAGCGAAATCCATAAGGGTTTGTTTGTTTGTTTTTGAATTTCGCACAAAGCTACTAGAGGGCTTTCTGTGCTAGCCGTCCCTAATTTAGCAGTGTAAGACTAGAGGGAAGTCAGCTAGTCATCACTACCCACCGCCAACTCTTGAGCTACTCTTTTACCAACGAATAGTGGGATTGACCGTACATTATAACGCCCCCACGGCTGAAAAGGTGAGTATGTTTGGTGCGACGGAGATGTGAACCCGCAATTCTCAGATTACGAGTCGCACGCCTTAACACGCTTGGCCATACCGGGCCTATCCATAAGGGTCGAGCTGTTTATTTCAAAGAGGTGTCTAATGAAATGTTATACATGATTCTGTCATGTCACCACAGTTGTCAAACTAAAAAATAATGACCACCCTCTAGAATCTGTTGGTAGGATCAAGATGAATGATAAAGTTTTAAACCTTTTGTAGGTGCATGCATATATATATATTTCTAATTTAAGAGTGATATAAATTCTACACATTTGTTTATCTATCGTTAGTTCTCAAGCACTTAAGTACATCTATTTCAATAAATGATTACTTTAAAGATATTTTACCCTTTTAAAAATATTTTGTATAAGGATCATAAAACGTGTTTCTTTATTTTATAATTAAAGGGCAATTATGTGTACAGTGCTTTAACATTAAAGTATTTAGAATGATTTTAGTTATTGGGGTGTCTTTTAATGGCGTGCTTTGTACAGCAGTGATGATTTTGAAACGATTACTTGGGTATGTTCTATCTACTCTAATTGCTATCTTTAATTTAATGTTAAATTGTGATGATTATGTAAGGGCCCAATTTCCTATTTTTTTGGATAAATAGTTGTTTGTATGTAATAGTTCATTGTTAAAAGGTATCTCAGCGATGCTATATTTTGCATTTCGTTATTAAATGATTTTCATTTGAAAATCCAGCTTCACTATCCACTTTATTTTTGTGTGCATCAATGTTAAAAGTTTTAAATTTTGTATGATTAATCATTTTAAATGACGTATGAGAGGAAGAATTGTATTATTTTATTTAAATTTATATTATGTTTCATTTAATTGATTCTTGCTGTGTTTGTAATTGTGTAATTCATAATGAGATATAATGTACTGTATTTTATATTAAGATTAAACAAAAACATCAACTATAGTTCATTTTTAGACGTTTGTAGTTTTAGCTATTCTCAAGATTTTTCTTCTGCGTTAAACAGTATGTATATATCTAAGAAAGTTGCAAAATGTTCTTTACGAAATAGTTTACATCAAAACGAAGGATAAGGTGAATTTTACACAGCATGCCCAAATCTTAGATGAAATATTCCGTTTAAGGTTTGGGTATACTGTGTAAAATTCATGCTATCATTCTTTTTGATGTAATCTATGATACAAATCAATTGTCGTAGTTTTGTTAAATAATTAACATTAATGGATGTTGTGTGATGGTGTATTAATTTATATACATGCTTTATCATGACGAGAAAACCCACTTGTAGAGAATTATATATTTAAAAACAGCTGCTATGAAAAATCACCCATAATATTGATATAATAGATTATACATTCCTTGGGACTTAGCACATGAAACAAAACAAAAACTCAACATACTAAGAAACCAAATAAACACAACCATGAAACTATGCTCACCAGATAAAATTAACGACGAATTATACGAAATACAATACTTCATCAACATCAACAAGTTTCCTCCACAAACCGTAGAAAACATTACACGTACACACCGAGACAAAGATACAAAATCAACTAACAAAAGTAAACATATCCCAAGATTTAAAAATTACGAAACCATATACTGCTGCAGATAATATATTCCCGATATCAGCAGAAAAATAATCAACATTTGGCAAAAAACTAGCAACAGGGTATGACGTCCAGTTAATACCAAATTTATTCAAAAACCAGGCACAAAACTAAGGTCTATACTATGTAAAAACTACACTGGCAAATACAACACCAACATTATTTATAAAATACAATGTGATAATTTCCACGACTTCTATATTGGAAAAACAAGTAAAAGATGGAAACAAGATTTAAAGAATACAAAAAGTCATCTTCATACATTTTCGAACACTGCAAATGAAACAAACACAACATAACCATAAAAAACACCAGAATACTAAAGAAAGAAGCAAACATAAACAAACGCGAAAAAAAGAGGCCTTACCTATACAAGAACTCAAGCCCTAAACAAACCAAGCAATGAAACACCTTTATACCTATATTAATAAATATATCCAACGTTTAAGCACGCCCTCTACATTCCTACACACAATTACACAACCGCCTCCAAACATGTGGTCAGCTACCAGACAGTAACCCTTTCTTTCTTTGTGAACCTGACGATGACCGAAGAGGGTCGAAATGTTGTTTGCTCCTCTACTACTGCTTTCTCTATCCATACCAGCCGTTTTAAAATATACGCACATGCTTATTTTATTTTTATGCAATTTATGAATGCTAGCTATCCATCACGTGTCAGTTATATCCAACTTTGATAGATGCTCATTAGACTTTTTCTTCTGTTTTAAAATGTTATAAACATGATAGTAAACAATGTTTTATATGTTCTTTTATTAGTTTTTTCGTGTGATTATCTATAATTATTCCTTTTGCAACGTAAAAAATGTAATTTATTGTTAATATTTGATACAGGTAATAGGCAAAACTGGACAAAACTCTAATTTTCTATATATTCACATGAAACTGCACAAGCTCAAAGTGAAAATAATGGATAAATTCGTTTGAATTAAAAAAAGTTCAGTATTCATCATATTTTGCTTCAATAGCTATCACACTTTTAGAAATTATTAATATAGATACAAACAAACTCTAAAAAGGTTAAATTTTTGAATACAAAACTTTATATTCATATGGTTAGAATCAAAATTATAATGGTACTACTACTCTAAATGTAATTAATAACAGTTGTATTGGTAATTTTTGTGTAGACAGTATTAACATGAAATGTGGAAAAGAAGAGAAAACTACGGTTATTTATACAATAATATATATATATACTAATAAACATTTCAAAGTTAACTTTGTTAGCAAAAACTCTAATTACATTTGATTTTCTAAATAACCATACATTTAACTTTCGAGATAGTAAAACTTAGGCTTAAGTTGAATAACTTAAATAATATAATTAAAAAAATTGTAAAACTTTTAAATAACTAAGATATATATGATGTGCAGAATTTACCGAGTGATTGCTACTCAAATTCTTTGTCAGATTCTTTTCATAAATATATTGTTAGTGGATATTATCCTCCAGTGAAACAGGATTATTTCTTGAGAGTTACAACGTTAGAAATCTACATGCGACCCGTAGTGGGCCGAGCCCATTCTATAACTTTGTTCTTGATTACAAACAAATAATAGAAACATGAATATAATAAAAGATAGTACTTTATGGCAAATCTTGGAAAAACGTGCTAAATACAGGACAGCTACAAAATGTAAAGAAAAAATAAGTTCTATGAATAAAAACATGGATAATTATATTCTGAAACTTGATCATTCTACACACTTTCCACCAAGTTTGTTTTAGAATGGAAATATTATGTTACAAACAGAATTAAATTAGATTGAATTAATTAAGTAAATACGCGATATACTTCACATTTTTTTTCACTTTGAAACTGGATTCCGTCAAATTCAAAGTGTATTTGTGTCTGTGTGTTCTTATAGCAAATTCACATAGGGTTATCTGCTGAGCTCACCTAGGGGATATCGAACGCCTGCTTTTAGCGTTGTAAATACGGAGACTTACCGCTGTACTGGCAGGGGCGAAATACAAAGTAAAACATTATTGTGCCAATTGATAAAGACCATTGCAGCAAGTTATATCCAAAGATATAAATATTACATGAGCTTCTAATATACAAAATAGGTCTAAAGAATGTATTATTAACCATTTCTTGAAAACTATAAACAATTTATGTAAAACAAATCCATATTCAGAACTATCCTAACTGTATGCAATATTTGAAATACATAACTATTCCATTAAATTTTGTTTACTGAAATAATTCACAGTTTTATTAAACAAGTTACGAAGTGAGTAATTTGTTAAGTTGCAAATGATAAACGTAATATCTAGATAATTAAAATAATGAACCTATGTATAAAATTCTAAAAAGGAAATAACAAACATTTATGTGCTACAATTTAAACATACAATTTTACTGCATTATTTGCAAATATACCACTTAATGATTTAGTGATAATGCTAAATTCTTTAATGAATGAATCTTTAAATCTCCCATAAAAATAGGTAAATAAACGTTTAGATCTAATAATTATATTTATTTTGATATACACATTTATAAACAAATAGTCAGTATACGAAGCTATTAAAGTTGTATTGCTAATTTATATCTTTATTATTATAAGAATGAATTCATAAATAAGTTTCTAAGTTTGAATATGGTACTTATATTTTCATTTGTTTTATTCTTCTGATCTTTATACTTATATTATAACTTATGTTTTTCTCGTATTAACTCTAAAATATCAGAATATGTGTAAGATTTATGTTATGTATTTCTCTTTTCTTGTTTTTATCTCAAATGTAATTTTCCCTCAGTTTCATTTAGCATACTAACCAATTTTATTTTTATCTCAGGATCTTTTAGGCTTAATATCAGTTCCTATATAACTATACATATAATTCGTAACACTATTTATTTTAATTTTATTAATTCCTGAAACATTATCTATGTTCTTTTCATAGTTTGTTTTATTGTTTTGAAACTGCTTTCTAGATTAACATTTATCACATAACTTTTTTTTTTTTTTTTTTACATTTACACCTCTAAGTTTTGTATACACATGATCTAAAGAATATTTATTCAATTTCCAATTATGTTCTGGTGTGAACATATACATTTTGCTGAAATCCATTAAAATGAAAAAAAATGATAATCATTGATCAGATTACTATTTTCGTTACTCTTGCTTTAATATTAATATTTATATAGCCAAGATAAATTATATGTTTACAGTTTTTTAAATTCATTTAGCAGTTTTTCCACAATTTATTATATAAATGTAAAGAGTAGAAACTTGTGGCATTTTCACTTGCATCTTATTTTAACATGGAATTTTTCAATTATCTCCGTTTATTCTGAGCATATGCAGTTTTCACTTTTTATGTGATTAAGAAAGCAGCTTTGTTGATTTTATTCTCACTGCCTTTGTTTCCTTTTCCTTTTATGAAGATAGAACCTGTTTTTAAAATGGGAGATTAGTTGTAACGCTACACACTGTGAAGGGATGTCAATATTCAGTTTTCTCCAATGATAGATAAGGTGATATGTTGAGTTAACGGCCTCCAATATGTATGAAGGCGATTGCTCTCCAAAGTAAAAAAGAAGAAAAATAAAAATAAGATACTACCATTTGGGGATAAGTCAGAGTCGTTAAACATGCATAACGCCACATCTTACTAAATAATATCGGTTAAAATGTTAAGAAATAAATAGCTTGATTCTCAAATAAATTATAAGTTTGAACTTACATTTTACAAAAGATAGGTAAAATTAGTAGAAACAATATAACTGTATATTAAGATTTTTGGAACTTGTGAAAACAGCATGTAAATAAATAAAATTCAACCAAAATAAACATAAAAGCTTTAGATGTTTTATTAAGAATGATTAAGAGTTGTTAAGATTCAGAAGTCGCCCAGAAAGTGAAGTTTGTACAGTATTTATTAAGGTGAAGAATTATCTCAGAAAGTAAGGCTCATAAAGTAGTTATTGAGATGCTGGTAATTTAGGGAAGTGGATGTCATTTGATAGTTATTAAGTTAATGCTTATATAGTATCTGTTCAGGTACAAGAATTATTTACAAAAGTAGGTTTGATTAACATCTCCAATCTTAGCCTTTGCTGGCCAAGGATAGTTTGGTTTCTTTTGAATTTTGTGCAAAGCTACAAGAGGGAAGGCAGCTGATTATCCCCAACCCCACCAACTCTTGGGCCACTCTATTACTAACGAATGATGGAATTGATCGTTATATAATAACGTCCTCATAGCTGAAAGGACAAACAGGTTTGGTAAGACAGGGATTTGAGCCCGCGACCCTCTAACTGCGAGTTGAGTACTCCTAACAACATGGCCATGATGGGTCCGCCAAGGAGATAAGCTAAGTATGGTCCCATCTATCGTGAATGTGATTAATTTCATTGCTAGTTTGTTTACATCTTACAAATAGGCTCAGTGTGGCCAGGTGGCTAAGGGACTCGACTTGTAATCCGAAGGTCAAGGGTTCGAATCCCCATCGCACCAAACATGCTCGTCCTTTCAGCCATGGGGGCGTTATAATGTTACCGTCAATTCCACTATTCGCTGGTAATAAAGTAGCCCAAGAGTTGACGGTGGGTGACTATGAGTAGCTGTCTTCCCTCTCGTCTTACACTGCTAAATTAGGGATGGCTAGCGCAGATAGCCCTACTGCAGCTTTGCGCGAAATTCAAAACAAACCAAACCAGTCTTACAAATAATAGAAAATGAAAAGAAAAAACATTTTTCTGCAACATTTTGCAAGCATAATGGTAATAGAAAAAAACACATTTGTATTTCAGAATACATTCTTAAGGAATGAAACATAACAGTTGAATTGTAATCACCATAGCATTACTGGATTTGCCTTTTATAATAATGCGTTTACAATCAAAATCCTCATATAATATAAAACAAGTTACAAAAGATGTTACTACATATAATCAACCTATAACTTGCAATTGTTATTGGAAAACAATATCAATTTCAATTTATACAAAATTTGTACACGGAGTACAAACAGACTCAGTAATCAAATTACAGCTAAAATTTTGATTAAAATATTTTATATTAAGGGAAAAGATCATCTGAACTACAAATTTAACTAAACTTAAGTAAACTGAAATTATCTCATATTCTTTATGGGTAGACATGACACAAGGTTTGCTATATAATTTAGTATTTTCACAAAAGACTCTGACGCGTGTGGCATATTATTGAACATGCTAATGAGCTATAATAAAATTCTAATTGATATTAATGTTATACAAGGCAGTTTAAACAATATATACATGATTTAGAAGTGATCTTCTCTACTTTTACAGACACAAAGATCCCAATTATTTTAGAGAATTCCAATTCGTTATAAATGTTACGTCAACTGATCATTTTGTAACGGTTGAACACAAATAGTTCTTCACTCTCTTCATACGTGAAAACATTATCTCTCTTGATACCACAGATAAAGGTGCAATATAAGAGATGTGCAATAGAAAGCTAAGGTTTGTAGACTTATCTAAAATCTTTCAGTGTAGCTAAGAATTTTCAGAGATGAACTGACTGGAATCTCTAAAATCATGTCGTTACAACCAATTTCATTCATTAAGTACTTGTAACGTTCACTTAAGGCATTGAGGCTAATTGCAACAGCATAAACTGGCCAAAGGAAGAAATGTTGTATAAACCTCTCATCTGAAGATTTGGTAACATCATCTGGACATTAATAGAACTTTTATATTCTATAAATGTTATCTTGATGTCCATCCGGTCAGTTATTTGTAATGAAGAAGCACAAACTGACGCAAACCCATTTTCTCTAACATCTTGCAGACATATGAGTACCACAAGAATTTTATTTATAAGGTTGTAGATTGCTACATCTATGCCCTGAAGCAGTTTGCTAGCGTGATTGTTTTGAAATAAAACACCATGCATTACTACAGACACGCTTGTTTCTTGAAAAGATCTTCTGTGCCTCTGATGCAGTCACATTGTATGTTTTCTTAATTCCGTTGTCTACCAGTACTGTGAGGGCACGATGCACTTTCATTGAGTTAATATAAAATTACTTTAATGCTGCTCGTGAGAGCTACTAGCGATCTCTGGCAATGTTTTAACAGTAATTTGGTTAACTTGTTCGTTGGGTATGGACCAGGACTGAGTATGAGAAATGAAAATAACAAAAAAACAAACAATTGTACTTTCTAAATATGCCAGAAATGATTTAGCAACATCTTATACAACCACTAGTAAACAATGTGTTTAGGCTGTCCGTCTCATTATTTTTAACAGAATATAAAGTATACGTTACAATTAAAATACAAATGCAATACATGCTTTTCACTTTAAGCTGTGTTCTTCCAAGTTTTTCTATTGCTCTTTTTCTTATCGTCGGTTCATAGCGTAAGCATGATTGATTAATCGAACAAAAATGGTTGTGCTATGGTTGGATACAATTAGCAGTACTTTTGTGAATTTTCATGTTGAATTTGTTTTTCCTGTAATCTATGTGTATGACGTCACTTAACATCATGTGGGCCCTCTATGCCATGATGCTCAGGACATTGCTCTTGTTTGCTGCCATATAAAACCGGCTCTACTTTAATTCATGAGCTGTTAAGGTGCAGAATATGTATATAAAATTAGGACTTATTTAATAGTTATTAAGGTGTAATGCAGGATATCTCTAAGAAAGTTATGCTCATGCAGTAACTATTGAGGTGTACGACATATGTACAAACCTAGAGCTCATATGGTATACACTAAAATGTAGAAACTATATATAAAATTAAAGCCCATACAATAGCTTTTGAGAAAATCTTTTAGTGCTAGGGTGATCGTTACGTACAAGAGCTTTATGATTGATTGAAAATGAATCCACCGCTAGTGTTAATCACACTCTGGATTGTTTTATTAACATATACCACCATTCTGTTGGAATAGATCTATGTTTTATTGATGAAGAGGTTGTAAGCGTGGAGTTAGCTTTTCGGGTATGTTTCATATAACCCTCGGATAGTGTCCCAAAACATAAAAAGGGGCGATTCAAGAAGAATCAGGTTCTGTTTCTTGTTGTCTAAGGCATATTCTGGAGTTTATTTGTGTCAAAATTGCAAGTACCAATAATTTGCATGCTATTATTCACCTCATTTCTCACATTCATATGATGGTTTATCTAATGTTTTTCACTCCTCTTTCGAAACTAATGGCATCATTAAAGTAGGCGTGTTAGATTTAGGGCTATTAAAAATTGTTTTTTTTACTGCTCTTGTTCGTGTATTTCAGTTGTAAGAAACTTTTCGAACATAATGAATTTACTGGAATGCATCATTAAAATTTCATTGATTCTCTGAGTGATAAATTTAATGCTAGATGTATGATTCCTCTTCATAACATGTTTTAAGTTTCGCAAGGAACAGATTAACGAAGTGCATTCTCAGGTACAATAATCTTTTATTGTTTATATAATATTGAGTGGAGAATCAATGGATGGTCTGAGACATCTTAGATAAGTTGTCAATGAATACTGTATTTAATAATCATATTTCTTGAAAGCTACGAATATTCAATTCCTCGTGGATCTTCAATTCATTTGTCTTGTTGTAACATCTTATGATTCTGGTAAACATTGCATCATTTACGCCACAGAATTTGGTAGAATATTTAACTAAACTTCTGTTGCAAAGGTATTAATAGCTATTTATATGTTTAGGTTATGTAATTCCTGTTATTGTGTTTCACTCCATTAGAAGTATTAAAATATGCATCATCTATCTATCTGTATCTATAGCTTGAGTAAGATGTTACAAAGAATTACTTAAGGACTACGTTAGACAAGCACAATTCTGATTCATTGACATGATACAAGTTCACTTGTGATAACGTCAGAAACAACAACAAAATTCTATCATTATAAAATTTATAAGAACTATCAATATGAAGCCTTAAATTGTAAGTCTAAACAAAATACGTTTAAAAGATAGTGTTGTATGACTAGGGTAAAAAAAAAAGTACTGAGTGAAGAATCCACACACAATAACTTTCAAGGTAAAGTATTGTAGAGTTAGTGTTAAGAAAAGATAGTTTTCATTGGCTAAATACCAATAAGAAACAGTGTTGTACAGTTAGCATTAATTATATCAAATCCTTATTGGTAAATCTTCATATTATAGCTTTCAAAACGAATAGTGTTATTAAAGAATAAGGTCCCGGCACGGTCAGGTGGTTAGAGAGCTCGATTCGTAATCCGAAGGTCGCGGATTCGAATCCACGTCACACCAAACAGCTCGCCCTTTCAGTCATGAAAACGTTATAATGTTACAATCAATCCCACTAATCTTTGGTAAAAGAGTAGCCCAAGAGCCAACCATGGCTAGCTGCCTTCCCTCTAGCCTTACACTGCTAAATTAGGGACGGCTAGCGCAGATAACCCTCATGTATCATTGCTCGAAGTTCAAAAATAAACCAATAAATAAAATTAAAGAATAAAAGTTTCTTTTCCCAATATGACAAAGTTTTCTCAAAATGACATAATTGTGCAATAAAGAATTTATCAAAACTACACCTATGCCTGTCTGAAGCTTGCAACTAGTAGGAAACTATTTCTACTATTATTTTGGAAACATGCAAGTTATCAAATAGGGAATTTAATTTTTATTATTATGTGTGAATTATATTTTTTAAATATAAATTTATTCTGAATGTTTATATTTTTATTTATTATAATAATATTTAAACATCATCTAATGATCACAGTTCAGTGACAGAAATGTTTAAAATTGGTGAATGTAAACATAATAGGTTACTAACTATGATATCCACTGATATTTAATCACTGTAAACTTACTGTGCACACATAAAGCCATAAAAACTAAAAGCAGTCGCTTATTCAGCAGATACGTATATCTGTATGCACAGTCCATTTCCCTTCAGTTGTTCAGTTATTAAAACCATAGTCTGTTTTATGTTAACCCTCTTACTTTGATGCAAAACGTGTAATATTAAGACAGTATCTTACAGCTGAAAATATGCATAATTTTGCTTGATGTTTAAAGATAAATTAAGGCTTCATTGCATCTGGCTCTACTATCACGATTTCGCTGTTCATAAGTGTAGTTTTAGAGACTTTTTACAACACATTTATGCTCTTTTTATTCACTTTCTTAACACTTAGTTTGACGTATTAGTAAAACATTGTCGTGATGACGAAATTGTTCTTTCAAGTTAAGTAAGTAGCAACACGTTTGAAGAATCACTTATCGAATAACCAATAGCACTATGCGAAAGTTCTTTTTCTTTCGTAATTTTGGAAAGAGAATCGACTAGGACTATTTTCATGTCACATTTGTGTTGGTTAGTGTTTCAAACTAGGATTGAGTATGCCTGATGTTAGTTTTGTAATAATTTTTTTTACATTTTAAAATGAACTACACTACTTTTCTGTCGACTGATGTTTTTTTTCTCCTCATTTTGTTTATTACTTCATCGATTCGTTACTTATTTATGTTGTTCATATTGTTAGTGTTGAGCGTTGTAAATTTAAAAGTTGATCTTAGTTACACAATTAATGTTCATTTATTTCATAACTTACCTGTTATTTGAACTCAACTTTATTTTGTCTTATAGTCGTGTTAATGGAACATATTTGTTGTTTTTTTTCCTTTTGGAATCTTATGAAACAACTCTAAAGTGATTAAAGTAACAATTACGCATCATTAATATTGCTCATAAAATCTCAACTACTAACACATAACATGACTTAGTCCCTTAGTCTCTTCTTGATTTATCAGTTTCTATTACGTTGCACATCAGAATGGTACAAACACTTTCTTGAGTACGTATCGTCATCTTCCGTTTCAGAATATTAGAGTTTATTTAGATAACAATGTCTTTCTGTGGTTATGTCAAAACATGTGAGACGAAATCTAATTTTAATCTTACGAAGTTAAATCCCTAAAGTTTATATTTACGTATTGATTAGAACAAGGTCAAATAAAAGTATAAGTTATGAGTTTTAAATATAATGTGCTTCCAAAAATACACTAAGCTGTATTCTTATGATAATTGATTTTAAATCATTAATCCGTTGATTATTTACATACAGTATAGTTTTTCGTACGATGACCTCTCCCCTCTCAGTGGCACATCGGAATATCTACAGATATTACAGTACCTGTAAGCAAAAGAAACACTAGAAACCGACTTTCGACACTTATTGGTTGGCAAAACATGAATAGCCCATTGCGTAACTCTGTGTTCAACTTTTAACAAACCTCGTATTGCATTACGCAAACCATATATATATTTTAGTTTTATTATTCTTCCATTAGATATATATATATATTATAATCTTTTTCCATATTCATGTTTTAACGCTATTCATGAAGCGATTTCAATAAAACATTATTATGTAAAGCCATGACAACATTTTGTTGAATAATAAAAATATATCGAAATAACAAGGTTAATATACAAAACTAATGCGTGAACGGTATCTCACACTAGTCACAAAAATAATTGTTCATATGTGCACAATGTTTTATGCATCGAAAATATTTTCCGTTGCAAGGTTACAAGATCATATATAAAATAACATTAAGTTATCAATAACAGAAATAATTGTTTGTCATTTTACGAACTAAATTCTGTTTTATGATTATCTCATAAGTGTTAATGTTAATAGTACAAGAATTTTCAGCAAACATTATACTCAACATTAGTTGAATAGCATAAAACGCCTTTAAGTCTTGTGTTTATTAATTAGTTATAAAAGACATTAAGATTTTAAAGTATGTAGTGCGGCACTTACTGCTATCATAGAAACACTGCCGAGTTCCAAGTATATAGGACAGATAGCTCTTTTAAATACTGCTGTCATTCTAATTTGTTCATCGGAATGCAATGCAGCTCGAAGCTTTAGAACTTTAATATTCATAAATATACTACAAATGAACGTTGTTACAAAGACGAGGACTCCTATGTTTACCCTATTGCACTATAATTTGGAAAATTCATAGCTCGTTTCGCTACCTTAAAAAAGCACTCTTCACCTTTCAGACACGTTAACGCATTATAGCAGGTATTGTCAAATTCCATTGTCGATTAGACTAGTTCAACCTTTAATGATGAGTTTAACACTTCTACCTTTCCTCTAGTCAAACACTTCAGATTTAGGGATGGCTAGCGCACTTAGCATTTGTGTAGCTTTACCAGGATATCCGAAACAAATCAAGTATTACATGAAATAAATGTAAATGTGTAAAGTAGAGAAAAGTGCTAGTATTTCTATAAAACACTTAGAATATACGCACGTATTTGTGAATTTTCAACACCGAATTATTCTCTCTACTGTCATAGTATCCAGGTACAGTGGTATCTGGTAGAAAAAGTTAAATATATCCTGCAGTCCAGACGGTTCTAGCATAAAATGAACATGTTAAGTAAAGGTAAACAAGTAAACACAAGAGAAGAGCTAACAAAATCTTTAATAATAAGTAACCTGTAAGTCTTAGTGTACTAGCTGGCTGTGTACACATTCTAAACACTACTTTTAGCTGTTACGGTAGCAATCTGTTTGGTAGACACGAGGCTAGTGATAACGACTACTTTTTTAATTAATGTCAGATTTAGGTCCTGATACAGTACCCCAAAATATATATAATTACCTATGTAAGTGATCATTTTAATAATATATATTTAAGGGATATATATCTCAAACTCATTTTAATTTGTTTAGGTAGTCTTAAGTACAATGATTACCTGACAAGTAACAATAGTAGCCGCAAATAACAGGAATAGTAGCAGAAAGTAGAATGCAGAATTAAACCTGAATTTCTGAATTTGATTCACGTGAAGAAAATAAGTTAAACAAATTAATCACAATATAGATACAAAGTGAACAGTGATCTTCATTCATTTACAACACACTTAAAAGACAAGTGCACAAGGAAAGCGGACAACGCTTCTTTCTTATTGGCCAGAGGTTATGAGAAGAGAAATCCCTTGAAGATGATTAACTATTATTTGTCAAAAACATAAAGCTTACCGCAATATACAATACACAATAACTTCATCTCTCTCATAATCTATGCACTACCCAAGTCAAGGAAATTATAGAAGTGAAAATTATGGAGGAAATGTTTGTTTGTTTGTTTGTTTTTTTTGAATTTCGCACAAAGCTACTCGAGGGCTATCTGTGCTAGCCGTCCCTAATTTAGCAGTGTAAGACTAAAAGGAAGGCAGCTAATCATCACCACCCACCGCCAACTCTTGGGCTACTCTTTTACCAACGAATAGTGAGATTGATCGTCACATTATAACGCCCCCCACGGCTGGGAGGGCGAGCATGTTTGGCGCGAAGGGGATGCGAACCCGCGATTCTCAGATTACGAGTCGCACGCCTTAACACGCTTGGCCATGCCGGGCCTATGGAGAAAATAGTCTATAGGTGCTGGTTTGTTTGTTTTTTGAATTTCGCGCAGTTACGCGAGGGCTATTTGCGCTAGCCGTCCCTAATTTAGCAGTGTAAGACTAGAGGGAAGGTAGCTAGTCATCACCACCCACCGTCGACTCTTGGGCTACTATTTTACCAACGTATAATGGGATTGACCCTCACGTTATAACACCATCACGGTTGAAATGACGAGCATGTTTGGCGTGACGGGGATCTAAACCCGCGATCGTCAGATTACGATCCGAGTGCCTTAACCACCTGACCATGCCGGGTCACTTTGTATGAGCAAGCGAGAGACACGTTTTGTAGAATGATTTTTTTATGTATACTATATTTGTAATTAATATGGAATATTATCACAGTTGCTTTGTTTATAATACTGTCTTTTAGTGCATTCTCATATATATAACTCATTTTATTCCAAATGATCTGTAGGATACGAAAAGTATTAAAGTTTACTCAGTTTGTGTCTGAAGAATATAAAACCACGACTTTTGGTATTGTTTCATCATTTTAGTTGGTAGTTTTTGTCCATTTGATATTTATATGAAAACACGGATTCCTGAAACTTGTCTTTGGTACAGTTTTATAATTTTTGGGAGTAGTTCTAAATACCCACTTCTTACAGGAGAAATATCCAAACTATTGTAGTTACAGGAAAAGGAATAAATGGTTTTTTTCAGAAACTTACAGATAAAACTAATTTGTTAAGGAGTTTGACAAGAAGCAAAAGAACACTCACCAGTCGAGGAATTGTGACTTTTAGTTACTGAACTCATACCGAAACAGGTAAAAAGATTGTATTTACGGATACTTTATAACTGGGAAATTGGAATTCAGATTATTTATTGTTTTTATATTAAGAAGTAAAACATGACAATCAATGGAGAAAAGTTAATACAAAACACTCCACTTTATTGCTCAGATAAAACTGTTAAGTGTAACTTATGCTTTAGACATAATATTGCATATTATTTGTATTCTCGATTTTTGTTCATTTCATATTCTAATTACTTGAAATAATTAGTTGCTTTAGAATTGACTAGTAATAGTATGAAGGTTTATCAACACTAAACACGAATAAAGCAAGTGAATAATTCAGTAGTTCCGCAGGCCGAAAGGGAGTTTTCGCACGAGCAACCAGCGATGTCTCTTTTCTTTGAGATATTTACGCTTCGCTAAAATAGGAACTTCTGTATTTTCTTTCTCGTCGCGCGGCTCAAAGCAAACCGATCAATTAAAATAACTCTGACTATAATAATAATAATAAATATTGTGATTTTTTAAAGATTAACGACAAGAATGTAATACTAATACTTATGATATTTCTATTTAAACTACTTTAAAAAGTTAAAATACTTTATGCAAGAAAATGGAATTAGCACAGAAACACAACTGAGACTACAGAAAGTTGTACACATTTATTTTAGTTTAAGTTTTTGAAAATATCTATTCAAGTAGAAGCTACTACTGGTGTAGAGATCAGGCTTTTTTTGTAAAGACACAATGTGTTTTATAATGTTATAGTTCATTTGTAGTATTTCTAGTTCGAATTTATGAGCAGAATCATGTATTTATTTATGGTCTTTTGACATGATTCCAACTTACGTCTGTTTCGACGTAACATCCGTCAACATTACTCTCGTTCACTGTGGATAAACCATGAAAAAGGAGAAAACATTTATAATAATAATACATTTTAAAAGTTATTCTATTTAAATGAATAACATGTTGCAAATCATTCGATGTTTTTGTTTTATTTGAATTTAACTGTTACTTTTGTAACATATTCATACATGTGAAAAGTAAAACAAATATATTAGAATAATAAAAGTTATTATTTTGATTACAATGAAGTGTATTGCTGGTGATGATTTTAATTATGCATCTGATTCATTTTTCATTGAATTAAAATATCGAACTAGACATTTTTTCCCTTTGCAAAATTTGACAAAAAATCGTAACGAAATATTGCATTCCAATTAATACCAAATTTATTCAAAAACCAGGCACAAAACTACGGTCTATACTATTTAAAAACTACACTGACAAACACCACACCAACATTATTTATAAAATACAATGTGATAACTGCCACGACTTCTATATTGGAGAAATAAGTAGAAAAATGGAAACCAGATTCAAAGAACACAAAAAGACACCTTCACACGTTTTCGAACACTGCAAATCTAATAAACACAACATAACCATAGAAAACATCCAAATACAATATAAGAAAACAAACATGAACAAACGCAAAATTAAAGAAGCCTTACTTATACAACAACTCAAGCCCAAAATAAACCAATACAAAGGAACACCTTTATACCTATATTAATAAATATATCCAACATCTAAGCACGCCCTTTACATTCCTACACTCAATAACACAACCACCTTCAAACATGTGGTCAGCTATCGGTCAGTTATCTCTTTCTTTCTTTGTGAATCTGACGATGACTCACAGGTCGAAACGTTGTTCTCTCCTCTACATAAAGTTTTCTCTATCCATACCAGCTGTTTATATATATATATATTTCTCTACAAGTGGGTTTTCTCCTCAACACGGACTATCTGTGCTCTGCTCACCACGGGTATCGAAACCCGCTTTCTAACAGTATAAGTTCGCAGGCACTACTGTGCCACTTGGATTTATGAGTAGGAAACTACAAAATGTTTATCTGAGCTTTGCTCATCCCGGATATCGAAACCTAATTTATAGCGTTATAAGCCCTTAAACATAACAAAGATCTATTAGGTGGATATTTTAACAGAAAAATATGACCGTTCTTTTTGTTTAGATGAATTCAATGTCGAAATAATCATACACATTAAAGAAAATTATTGAGTTAGAAAACTCAAACTGAATCTTCATAGCACAATAAGTAGGCATAGACAATTCATGTATATATTATTACAGTTTTATCTAGTTTTTACATTTGTAGTATTGTAACTTAAAAATAGACTTTTGAAAGTTAATAAATAGGCCTAGACAACTTACCGATATTTTGTTACTATTTTATAGTTTTTAAAAGTCGAAAATTAGATATGAGCGAGTGAAATTAAAAAGAAATGATTATATAGATTTTATGTAACTATATTTGCGAGCTAAACTCACAATTTCAGTCCAGTGGAAACTAAATTTAGCTTTGACCTTTTCGAAAGATTTTAGCAATGGAAGGTTTCTGGTGCAGTTCTAATAAATTTATTATTTGTCTAGCGTCACACTCAGTATTGTAGAAACCAGATAAATTACCTAATTTCATTTTGTAGTTTTCAATTTAGAATTTGACGTTTTTTATTTCATTAAAGAAATATTTCTAGAAATGCTGTAGCTGTAAAGTAATGGATATTTTGTTAGAAATAATAGTGTTCATTTCTTTCTAGGAATTTTCTTTTGTATTAGTTTTTTCACAGTCGTTTTGCAAGTATTTTATGTGTAAAAAAATATAATGGTAATGTCTAATTTTAAGTTATATTTTGCTTTTTTTTAAATTTAATTTAGTTAAGAGTGTCGTACAACCGAGATAAGCCAATAGATTAATTGTCCCCAAACGTTATGTTATATCTATTTGAAAGTGTAAGGTAATGTTGTGATTACTGTCCTGTTGCTGAAGGATACATGTTTCATTCAGTTTTGTACATACAGCTTTGTTTGTTGTTGTTACATATTACAATGTTCTAGATTCTGGGCTAAGGGTATCTTACTAGAAGTATTGTTCGTTTGATTTACTGAAAGTAGAGAGAAGGGAGAACAAATGATCACTGTGTGAAGCTTATGAATAAAAACGCCTATTTTGTATTTCTGCTAAAACGTTAGCCTGTCATACAAATGTACTGATAGAAAAAGTGTTTCAGTATTATATGAATAATAAGAATAAAATATAATTAGCGTGAAATGCTCTATAACAATTATTAGTTGTTTTTTTTAGCGGAATTTTGTGTGTAACGGATCTACTGTTATACGTTTATTTTAATGTCTACGCTTATTTCAATATGGTTTTATATTTTGCGTATGACGTATATTCTTGACTGTGTATTGCGCAAATTCCATCTGTTATCGAAATTCGTAGAGTATTCTCGAAAGTAAGAATCAAAAATATTTGTTTTATGAAAACGCGATAGAACATTGATGAAATTTCTAGAGACTCGCGTGATTGGTAAATAAAAACAGATGCTCAGAGAGACAATATATGTTATTATTGGTCAGTTACAGTCAATGTGTTATAAGCCTCGGAAGATATAATTGTGATTAACGCATATTAACGGAAGACTACAGTATTTGACCAGGAACGATTATAGATTTTGAATATTACAAACTGTTCAACTTCAGTGAATTAACTTTGGGACATTGGTATTTCTATGAGGATATTAAATATCTTCGCCGGGTAAAGTGAGAGGCGTTAGGCCAATCAAGCTAGTTAACTTAAGTGAGGTGTGAAAATATTAACTCAGAATTAAGTTGTTCGTCGTGTACCTGGATCGTCGATAAAATATTCAGTTCCATGCAGGATATAATAATCAGTATAATCAGTCTTGCTGTTAAATATAATACATTTAATCCATATTACCATTTAATTAGCTACTAAATTCAAATCTCCAATTGTTTGAAATAGTAATATATAACGTACGTCACATAATAAATTGGAGACTTGCCCGAAATAAACTATAATACGTAACAAGTGGTACTCATACCAAACTTTCATTGCTAATGCAACGAGTTATTCAATTATTAGTGAACAATTTTATATATGAGAATCACATAAGTCAACTAAAAACCTTGTGATCAAATCATTACTTAAGTTTCATTTAAAACCTTAGATTTATGAAAGTCTAATCGTACTATTCTTTATTTAAATGTTCAAAGGAACTCTAGGAATATCAGCGCTTGCCGTTTCTAGATCTGAAGTGACAGAGTAGACCTATGTCAGTCAGTAAACAAACGCGACTCCAAACTATTGGGCTATTGTTTACCAAAAAACAGTATTAATGACTGCCACGTTAAAACGCTCACATGGCATGTTCGGCAATGATGGTCAATTCCACTACACTTAGCGTACGAGACATTCGCCCTAAATACCACGTTATGCTAAGGCATAAGGGTAGTAAACAAGAAGTTTCGTGACATTTATTGTGATACATAGCCATCAAAGTGTTCTAGCCAAAGTGACACGCAAACTTCGTGATATATGTTATAGTATGTGACATGCCAGCCTGCTTAATAGAAATTGACCGTGAGATATCTTGTCATTTCTCGTAGTTTTTTCTATAGGAAATTACGTTTAGAGGGGTTGTAATGCCACACAAGACTGCTCTAGCTCAAGTGACTGTGAAATATGTTGTAACATCTAAAACGTCAAGCTCCTGTAAAGGATTTAAACATTAGATGTTGTAAAGTCTCATCAGTTGTTTTATAGAAAGTGAATGAGATGCGTTGTCGTAGCTCGTTAGACTGTTATAGTGGAAATTACCATAAGATGTGTTGTCATGCATTGTTAGACCCTCACGCCACTATGACAATGAGATTTGTAATGATGCTTGGCACATTTTGGAAGAGTTGTTAGAATTCACTACATATTCTTTCCCTTAGGCTGACAGTCGTAACTCCAGTGTATCTTTTATAGCTGCTATTTTATATATATTATTTTAATGAATAGGAGACAGTGAACTGAGTTTCTGATGTCATACAATCTGTGAAAGAAGCTAGCTCAGTGTTAGAATATGATTGTAGAAAAATTGACTTTGAAGACCATAAAAGTTCATACATGGTTGTCTTTTATACAATTAAAGCTTGCGCAGTAAACGTGCACATTTGTTTCACTACGGCAGAAACAGGGAGTTTGTCGTTATTTAGTGATAATTCAGAATGACCACTTAATTTTTAAGACTGATGTTCAGTATGTCTAGTGAGGTTACAGGATGAACAGTGACTTGTCAAGATGTTCAGTGAATTTTATAGATTACCAAAGAATGGGTTTTGAGTATTCTCAGTTTGGTTTCAGGATTTTTAGTGTGTTTTTTGAGAGGATCAATGAGTTTTTGCGATGGTGAATTAGGTTTCAGGATGGTTAGTGAGTCTTTAGTACTTTCAGTGGAATAAGAAATGTGCCTAATATTTGTGTTAAAATGACATTAGACTTTTTGTTTTCTCGTTCTTCTCCGTTTGTTCATCGTGGATTTCAAAACATAGGTGCATAGATATAGTGGTTTAGTTTTTTTATTTTATGAAGTATCCTAAGTTATATCGTTTGGTTTTAGAAATGATAAGAAAGGAAAACTGACGTGAAACGCTACATACATATGCATTAAAAACTTTAAAACTGAAAGCTGATGGTGGTTTACTTACACATTTGTAATTTAAAATCGATACTGGAGAAAAATCGGAATGTGAAAAAAATTAAACAAGACATTTTAAAATGATTTTATGACACATTTTACCATTTTTAGCTCATCAATGTGTAATAATTCACCTGTTCAAAATCCCTACAGAGAATCATAAAATTATCCAGAAATTACAATTTTCACGGTGAAAAAGCACAATAATATAGAGTAGAAAATGGTTATGGAACAAAGCTATTAATTGTATTTGATGTAATAGTAGCTTGAAGTAAAGTAAAATAATAAGCAAATAAAAAACAACAACGCATTACTTCAGTTAAAAGTTGATTTGTGAAGGGTAAAAATAAACTTAGTTATTTTTTATTTCTTTTTAGATCGCTACTCCCAGTGGCTCAGTAGCAAGTCTCTGGAGTCATACGCTAAAAACCAGCTGGACACAGCACAGATAACCCGTTTGAAAGTTTTGTTTGAAAAAGTGAGTTTAATTTTAGAAGTTTTATTTAATTAGCTAAATTATCATTTTTATAAAAAATGTATGGACCATTACATTACTAAATGATACACATATTATGATCTTAGTTAACTTTGTTTCGTATGTTTTTGAGACAGACGTTGAAATATATTAAGTTAGATGAGCAAGTAACATATTTAACACAGAGTCTAATAACTCACCTCTTTCTTATCGAGAAGGCAAATTGTTTAATTTCTTGAGGTTTTTTTTATATAAAATCAAATATATTCATAGAGAAATATTCATTTGTCTTTAGAAACTTAGGAGTTTTTTTAAATTCTTTTTGAAGTATTCTTAAAATATCTAGTAAAATGATCTGGTAAAAACGATGAATTTTAAATATTCAGCAACTTTAGAAACAGTGTTGTTAGGTGGTTACTATAACGCTGTTATAGTTTATATTGCTCATAGATTTAATTCGAAACAAGCAAATGAAACAGCCAAAAACAAAATACCTAATATACAAAGGAATTTTAAAAGATGATTAAAAATGTACCTGAATTGTTTCAATACAAAGCCGATTTGCGAAAACTATGTACGAGAACAATATTTTGTTCAAAAAATCGTCAAATGTTTATACAATTGCATTATCATTTAACAATAATATTGAAATACTTCGAGAAACAAAATAAAACAAATCTTCATGTTTTTATGCCTATAGTTTTGTATAAATTTCGATCTCTAAAGGTGATAAGTTTCAACTTTCAGTTGAAGAAAAAGACAACTCCCTTAATAACAGTTTAATATCCTTGTAAGGATATTGCCAGACTACCTAAATATGTTTTCACAGAAGGGAATGTGTTGAAGGTATTATTATATCATGTAAAATATACTTAATCTTATAAAAGATTTGTTGCTGTTTCTGTCCACGAAATTACATTTCTATCTAACGACTACTGTTGTTATTAAAATAAAGCTGATGCACCTCTTCATAAAAATCACAAAAATCAACCAACAATGTACCAGAAATCCGATTATCACACAAAAAGCCGACTCTACTAATATGAACTTATTCACAGAAAAATAATATATTTACTTACTATCTTGTCGAATCTATTTATTTTTATTTTATTTCCGAGATGAAAAGAAATGAAAATAATGTATAATATATGCATGCATGCTTTTCTATATATTCTGCTATGCTAATGCTTAATGAAATGTAAATCATAGATGGAGTTGTCGAATAAATAGCTTGAGTTTATTTATCTTCCAATAAATATAGTTAAAAAATAAAAAGGATTGAAATAAACCGAAATAGCATATATTTGTTTTTTAAAGATAGCACGTGTTTCGCACATCATCGCTTCACAGCAACTTATAAAAGGAGAAGAATGAATAAATCAAGAATACGAATTTAAAGTTATATTATACTTAAAAAATACTTTCAGATTTGGTAAGAAATTGAATTATTATACACTTTCGATAAATTCATAGCATGTTTGTGATGACAATAGTTTCAAACAAAGAAGAAAAAGTTTAAAAGGCTCAACTTAATGAATAGAAATTTCATTATATTGAGCAATGCCAAATAGAAATGATTCTTGGTAATTATCAAAATGTGCTATTGTCTTCTTAAAGTTGTACGGTAAAAAGACGTTTTATACAAACGTAATGTTTCTTTCTATGAGGGGGGCATCACAGATGTCACGGACATGTGACAGATTGCATCCAAATTAGGAAGGATTTGAGAATGTATATTATCCTGTAGCTGGCAGAACAACACTGTCGAGAGTAACGTGTGCTACTGTCTTTTATATCACTCGTTATACTAAAATTATAGTATTTAACGGTTTTGTAAGCAAATGGAATTTATTGATTTTCCTTAACCAGTCCGAAATATTTTTAATTATTTTGTCATAGAAGGTTGGTGGAGAACTGCCGAAAATGTGTTTCTAATATAACCAACATTCTTAATTCATTACTTAAAAGCAGTTTAACTAACAGGATGTCCACAAATATAGACACAACGAAGAAATAATGTGAAAAACAACAACAACCACAAATATACTTTTGTAGATTATTTTTATACTTTAGAAAATATATGAACAATAAGATTTAAACGTTTTAGTTGTCAACATAAAACAAATTAACATATAAATATTTTTAATTGACAAATAACAGTTGAATTTGTCTTAAAGTTTGTTTTCTAAAACATAAACAACAATATTTAGTTTACTTAAGAAATAGGGCGAAACAATGAACTGAAGGATATCAAACACTTTTTCACTAGTTCCTCTCAGTATTCATATATAACCCTTATAACACGAAACCAACTTTTTATTTCGAGTTTTTGTCAATATTTAAGTGGAACGCACGTAGTATTTCGAACGACTTATCACTTGTTTCTGTCCGTATTCAAATATGTAACTTACAGAGAAAAGAAGATAAAATCTGTTATCACATTTTTATATCCATATTCATATATATCCCAAGAGAAGGAAGATAAATTTTCTTTATCGTGTATTCTAATAGGTTATTTAGACAGAGTGTACATGCTGATTCCAGTTCATTCTTTATCATATGTTTCTCTGAGAAGTTTTTGTGTTTGCTCAAAATATTAAAATCCACGATTTTTTCCCTGCAATGGATAAAACACTCATAGTTCATTGTATAACTCCGTGTTAAGATCAAGAACAAAAATATCTTTTAATATTCATATATTACACACTCAGAAAGCATAATTGCTTACTGCGTTGTTATTCAACCAGGAAGAAGTCACATTTTCCAATGTGTTTCTGTCGCTATTTACCTATAACCCATACAGTAAAAATTCAGGCTAATTTATCCCGTGTTTCTTCTGTCAATATTCATATATAACCACAGAGTAGGAAGCTAATGTATTTATCATGAATTTCTTGAATATTGATATATTATTCATACAGTAGAAAGCCAAACTCTCTTTCACGCGTTCCTTTCCGTACTCGCATATAACCCATATTAAAGGGAACCAATCTATTTATCAAGAGTTTCTTGAGTATTCATATATTATTCATACAGTAGAAAGCCAAACTCTCATCCACGATGTTTCTTTCAATACTCGTATATAACTCATATTGGAGGAAGCCAATCTATTTATCACGAGTTTCTTGAATATTCATATATTATTCATACAGTAGAAAGCCAAACTCTCTTTAACGATGTTTCTTTTAATTCTCGTATATAAGCTATATTGTAAGAAACTAATCTATTTATCATTTCTTTTTATCGGTATTCATATATAAATGATTGACGACGAAGATAATCTCATTTCTCCCTCATCTTTGCCCATATTTATGTATATATAGCTATATATAACCTATTAAGTAAGAAACACATCTCTTTATGCATTTTTGTCAATATTAATATACAATCAATCCAGTAAGAAAACAATCTCCTTTTCACGTGTTCCTCTCATTCTTCATGTATAACGCGTAACAGTAAACGATATCACAAACTTTTGGCGACAGTCAACCTCGCGAGGGTTTATCAGGTTTTAACCCTTAGAAACTGAAAGAAGAGCCATTTTTTCCTCACGTGCTCTATATATAAAATATCCCTATATATTTTCTTTTTTTCATAGACAGCATTCTATCTGGAGGTGTGGCTACTTTACAGAGAGAAGTAAATAAGTAAAGAATAAAAGCATTTCTTCTGGTCTTTAAACTTAATCCTTTTCTGACAAAGGTATTAACGTGATTATTTTGTTACAAACTTCGTCTGACCAATCACGTAAATCTTAGACGCCGAAGAAAGTCAGTTAGCAGAAAAAGAAAAGTAGGAAAGTACATTTAGAAAATTAAGGGTAAATGTTTATATTTTGGATAAGCTTCGAAAACCAATAGTTTATACAAGTAAAATATCAAAATAAATAATTCATAAAAATACTTTAAAATATTAAAATCTTCAAAACGTACATTAATGAGAGACATAAGCTGTAGTAAAATTTTAAATAATTTATGTTGTATTTTCTAGAATAAACAATGTATGTTCATAGAAGGACATCAGATGACAATTTATAATAAACAGTCAGTTTATTATCATATCTTGTGCCTTTATTTATAAAAAAATCCATATATACTGCGAATACATATGTTCACATAAGAACATTTTATTTTTAATAGTTGAGTTAATCGATATTTGAATAATACATTTTAAAGAATTTTGGTTAGAGAATACAACAAATTAAAGTATTATTTTAATTTATTCATGAGTTATAATCATAAATAGAAATTCTAATATTCTACCAAGAATGAGATGAAAAAGTACCATGAATTGATCACTAGGTGGCATTAAAATTAAATTATTCATTTTTTTAAATTGCTGAAGTAATTGATGTTATGAACTCAAAATATTAAATATTACGTACGAACTAATTAAAATATTTTTCAACAACCATCCTGTTCTTCTTCCATTAATAATTTCTTTGATTCTGAAGTGTTAAGAAATGCTTTCATTTTGAAAATCAGTAGTTACTCAAATGTTTATAAGAACAAATCAAAAGGCGCTGGCGCCTATTTTAATTAGGAGTACTGGACTCACTACTTAATTGATTAACGAAGAATAAACGTGATTATTTGAAGTTTTATAAATCACTAGAAATAATTTAAAACTTAAGTATAAGTAACAAAATACTTCTTTGAGAAGAAAAATCAAGAGTAAAGAAATTATTTATATTAATATTAACATGAGATCTTAGGTATCAAACTATTACGTCGATATTGTGTGTGTGTAATAATAGAAACATCTGAGTTGCGAGGATGAAACTAATTATTGAATTTACAAACAACTGGTTCAAAGGCAAAATTAAGTAAACTGTGTGATCAGTTATGTTTCTATCATTACTAAAGGCGTAGGAGAATTTCTTATAGAATTTCTAATATGGTGGAAGATAAATGTATATTTACCTTTCCAGATCGGATTTTATTCTATATTTAACAGTATATTAGAGCTCGAAAAATATGAAACTTTCACAAACACTTACCATAAACCTATAATGTATATTTTAAAACTACAAGACATATTTTGGATGTATTTTATAAAAACAAATGTTTTTTTGCTCTTTCTGTAGCATTTGAATAGAGTTGGTAACAATATACACTTTCAATAAGTTAGTCTCTATATCTAATCTGTTGAAATAATATATATATATATAATGCAGTACTCTTTTATAATTTTTTTAAACCTACGAATTTGTTAAAGAGACAGCTGGTGATTTTAGATCTAAAGGAAGTAGGTAAGTACAGAGTAAAGCCACATGTAATTTTTAGAACAGCTGGTTGTTTTTAAGAGACGCGTGATAAAACATCAGTATTTTTCTATTATTTTTGTTCGTGTCTCTAAGTTTTGTAAAATGTGATTGGTTACATCGATATATGTAAAGAAATAGGAATCATTTCAGAAATATGGTTAGATACAAAACAACGAATGATTATGGTCGCCGTATAAATCGGAGTTTGATCGAAACAAAATAGTTAAGAGAATTATGTTATTTTATTATATACCTGCACCAGTGATCACCATATATATATATATATATATACACACACACAAAGAAAAGCGTTTGAAGAGAAAAGGCTAAAGGCACACTTACGTCTTTGTAAGCAGGTACAAAGAAATTCGAATATTTTCTCAGGGACATTCATTGAAAACAACTCTGAAAAGTTTTTGCTGATTGTGACAGGTACCTGGTGGGTATGCACAAATATAATTTTGGTTTTGCTTCATCACGTAGGAACTCTGAGAAATATACAGTTAACTGTTTACCGGCAATAATGTATTTAATTGCGTTTATGTTTCTAATACGCTGTAAAGTTCAACATAATTAAAAGTGTTTTGCTCTTGATTTTCGTTTGTATTCAATGTCCGGTGCATCACGTTGCAGTGTCCAACAGTAGTCAGCAAGCATTGACGGATTACAGTTGCCCTGATATCGTTTTTTCATTGTAGCAATGTTCTGGTGAAACCTTTCACCGTGTTCGTCACTGATAGCATCGAGATTTGAGGGGACGAAGTCCAAGTGTGAGTGGAGGAAATGAATCTTGAGTGACAAAACATTGTTCATAAGTCTCTTACAGAAACAAAAATTTTTGGAGATAAATATAAGAGAAAACATGACGAAACTGAAGATTTCGATGAAACGGTACATGATGGGCAAATTTGGATGTGATATCCGTGATTAGCAGCCAAAAATCTATAATGAACACCTAACAATATTCAAGAAGCAAAAACTTTGTTGTGCAGTGTAATTCTGTGTATTAAATATAGTATTTAGTACAGTCACTCGGCGAATGACTTGTTTTAATTACAGGTACAACAGAAACTCAACTTTAGTCTCTCTCTCTTTTCTAAATGTAAATATTAATACGAAAGCTGTAGATCGTTACTTCGACTTAACTATTTAAAAGCTATCTTCTTAACGATGAAACATAAAGCCCATCATTAGTGTAAAATATAAACACTTTGTACTATTTATCATCATCTTTGACTACTTTTCTACATTTATTCACATATTAAAAATTCCGAAAATAGAATAATATCCCTCCTCATAATAGCTGTCTACGAATTTCATGGCAGAGTTATTATTTTGCAAAAAAAAAATGCGGGTTAACATAGTTACGATTTTCTCTTATTTTCGTGTATTTATTTCTTTTCACACTACGAATTGAAAAGTCGCAAAAGAGCGTTCTCTTAAAAAAATATTGGAAAGTTATATATCTTTGTTTTTTTTGTGCAAACTACACTGTGGCGTCGTTCCAAAGATTTGGTAAACGCACGAGGAGAATTGCAAACCTTTTAGCAAAAGAAAAACAATTCGATTAAATAGATTTACAGCACCTCTTTTTCTCGAGCTACTCCATTAAGAGAATAAGAAAAGGAAAAAACCGACGAGCTGCTTCTCATCCTGATAGACCCTCGAGAAAAGAACCAATATCATCCTCATGTTATTGTGAGCTCCTGTATAACAACAAGTTAAAGATAGTTGTTGTTTCTTGTCGGTGTAAATATCTTAATTATTAATATACGCAAAGCCAAACAAATCTAAACCAAACGACAATCTTTCAACCGACCTTAAGCTTCATCAAATGATATATTTTTGTAATTACTTCCTCAAAGCTGTCATAATGTAAGACACAATTTACCTCAAAACTAGAAAATAACTAAAGGAAAATAAATGTGTGAAAACATAAAACAAAACTAAGATTGAGTGTACTTGTGTGTATCATTTTCTGTATTTTTCTTTGCTTCTCTTCGAGGGAAAGCAATCGAATGTTCCATAGTCTGTGAAACAGCTAGAGGCGTTATTATTTTCAGTTAACTCGTCTATAAGAATACCAGTATAAACTATTTAAATTTTCTTGTTGTATTTTAAAGAGACCAATTGTGAAAAAAAACAAAAAACTGAAAATATTGAAGCCAGACAATATTATTTTGATAAATCAAGTGATTATGAAGTTAGTAAATCTTTTTTTGCACTTCAAGTGGTTTTGTTTTTTAATTACGTGCAAAGCTACACAAGGGCTATCTGTGCTAGTCGTCCCTAATTTATCAGTGCAAGACTAGAGGGTAGACACCTAGTCATCACCACCTACCTTCAGCTCTTGGGATACTCTTTTACCAACGAGTAGTTTGATTGACAGTTACATTATAAAGCCCCCACGACTGAACGGGCGAATATGTTTGGTGTGATGGGAGATTTGAACCCGCGCTCCTCTGATTACGAGTTGAGCGCCCGAACTAACTGGCCATGCTGGACCGCACATCAAGTTATTATAAAATTAGGTAGACTTTTCTTCACGCTTTTCATAAATTATTGGGTTAGTAGAGCAGTAAATATCATCTGTTTGTTTATTTTATACTAGGTCTGAAAAATAATTCGAGAATGAGAAGAAAAATAAAAAAATAAAATGGGATAATTGATTATACTTTAGGTAATGGCTTTGAGTGTTTTCACAGATCTGCTGTGTATGAGACTCACTAAACATAATGCTTACAATGCATATGTTCAGATTAGTTATTGTATATTCTATTGAAAAAGTAAAAAAAATTATTTGACTGTCACCGAGTTTATTCAACAACGTTCTCAAAACTTGACCACTTTGGCACTTTTCTTCTGCAAGCACTCATTATCTACACACCGTCAGTTATTTAATATTGTTTGCATCAAATTTTGCCCATCCAAACAACCTTTTCTCAAATATGACGATAATTTCAAACCCTTGTATTTTTGAATGTAAGAAATTACCTAGGAAGGCTGTTAAATACACAACATAACTGCTGTCGGTCTTTTACCACAGTGCACTCATAGGAAACTTCTTACTACGCTTTTTGTTTGATCCGACACCAGGAACCATAGATTGCTTAGCTTCCAGAGTGGATAAGGTTTGTAACACACAAGATGATAGTAGATGGAAGACAAACACATCACTATATCTCTACTTAATTGAAAGTAAATAAGTTGAACATTTGATTAAATACAAAGGAAGGAGGTAGACGCCGAGAACAAACAGGACAAAAAGTAATGACATACAGCCATATCCATCTATGTAAGAGGTCCTTATCTGAAAACGTACAGAGGATATGTAAACAACATAAAGTCAGCATGCTATTCAGAAGCACCAGTACAATAAGATTACAATTAGTGCACATAGAACCACGTAAACACCCAATAGAGAGGGAAAACATCATTTACAACATCTCATGTGGTTGTGATTTCCATCACTTTGGAAAAGCAAAAATACAATGATAACCTAAAATTCGGGAAAATAATAGACGTACAAGGCTCAGAAATATCACCAAATAATTCATATAATAAAATGGAATATTATTAAAATAATAGTTTTTAAAATAAATACGTGAGAAAGGTCAAAGAAGCAATCTACATCCATTACAGTGATTAAACACTCAATCAACATATCCAGTTGTTAACAAAATCTGGAAACATTGAAACCACTAATATAGCTAGATGATTAAATATCGTAACAGTTACAACATCAACCTTATTACTAAAGCAAATTCAGAAACGAAACGCAACCATCGTTTATTTTTTAGAACCTTCCTGAAAACTGCAGTAGATTAACATCCAAAATGTAGAATACAAACAAGTTATTAACTTGTGGAATTGAATTATATATAAGGGGTATCGGACACTGCCTGTTGTCGAGTTCATGTATTCGTTAACGACATTCTGTTTCATTTGAACTATCATTTCCGGAATAAAATTAAATTATCCAACTTGTACCATTCATCCAATTACTCGTCTTTTTTACACTTGATGTTTTGTATATATATATATATAAAACAAAAAAATGTTATTAATGGACAAAGTTAAGGAGGGAAGTTTGAAAAACGTTAATCAAATTAAATTTTATTTTGTGAATATTTTATAAAGTTAAATTAGGCGAATATAACGTAGTTTATTTACAAACTAATATTTTTAAAAGTGATAAAAATGTCAGCTCACGTGAACACACAAGTTTAGCAACAATTAAAAAAACATTGTTTCGTATTCAAGTAGAAAAAGCAAAAATCAAATTCGTACTTGACACCTCGGATAGTATTAAAATCAAATCAATAAAAGCTGGTAGAATGCTATTTCGTTGGAGTGTCATTTTGTTAGGCGATGTAAATAATTTATTAAATGACGATTTTGTATAACATTCTTTAACGATTTATGATTACTAATTCTTAGGAAAATGTATAACTACGTAAAAATTGTCAATATAAGTATATTCATTTGACTCGTGTGTGTTAAAGTATAGAAACGTTGTTACCATGGAAACGCCAAATAAACTAATACTTATGTTAGTGATAAATGATATGGGTAGGAACAAGGAGGAGCTCAATTACCAAGATTCCTTTCAGGGAGTCGAAGTCACTTCCTATCGTTGTCCCTTCTAACCGTTTTCGTCAATGATTTCGTCAGGCAACACCACCTGCCTAAATCCCACAATCCAGAGAACTAGCTTGATGGAATATAAGAGCAGAAAATAAACTCAGTTGTTATTTATGGAATCATAAGGAATGATGAATAATTTTGAAATAGAGGAAACTAACGAGTTTTTTATTTCAATTGACTAAGTTATGAAGAAACAAATATTAGCAATTAAATGAAAACATGAATTTTGATGAGAAATCTAATCTTATTTTTTACTTAGCAAATGCTTTTAACTGAAAAGTAATTTTTTTTCACGAATAGTCTGCTATTTAAAATATATGATTAAAATATTTAGGAACTAGAATACAATATGAAAGAGCAGAATTCGATAAAGTTTTTACATTTAAATCATTTGTTTTTGTTAGTTCAAAAGTTTTAAAGACTTTTAAATATTATTAATAGTGATAAACGAATATAAATTTAAACAGTAGTTGAAATCGTATTTCTTTTCTACTTTGTTCTTTTTATTGATTGCTTTATTAATGTATATACTATGCAGAATATGTTATGGAAACCAAAATTGTTAAAACGACAAGGTCAATATAAAGAAAAAAATTTAAGTAAAACTTGTTCAAACCTATAGTATAAAAAATATTTCTTTATAGGTTATTATAGAATACCACAAACGGAAAATATTAATGCACGCAAAACTGGATTCTATAAGCATAAACTATGCAATGATTTGAAACACTATGATTTCATGCCATTTATCACAACTAGCAGAATACATTTTTATAAAATTACTTTGGGTATCAACAAACAATAATTACTGTTAAAAATGTTTAATTCGCTTCAAACCCAACTTGTGAAAAAGGGAAAATATTGTTTTTACATTACAGCACTATATTATTCAATACAAAATTATAACGGACAAAAGTAATATAATAATGTAATGAGAAAGAAAAGTGTACGGTAATGCACATATGGTGTGTTATCTATTATAAGATATCTCGGACGAGCTATATATATTATAAGGTATTATTGGTACAAATAAAATAATAAGTTCCAGCATCAATGATTTCAATCAAGAAAACGACAGACAACTTTTCAGTTTCTTTACTAAACATGGCCCGGCATGGCCAAGCGAGTAAGGCGTGCGACTCGTAATTCGCGGGTTCGCGCCCGCGTCGCGCTTAACATGCTCGCCCTCCCAGCCGTGGGGGCGTATAATGTGACGGTCAATCCCACTTTTCGTTGGTAAAAGAGTATCCCAAGAGTTGGCGGTGGGTGGATGATGACTAGCTGCCTTCCTCTAGTCTTACACTGCTAAATTAGGGACGGCTAGCACAGATAGCCCTCGAGTAGCTTTGTGCGAAATTCCAAAAAAAACAAATCTTTACTAAACAATTTCCTTTTCATTGTTGTCAATGAAGTAATTGCTCCCTTTGAAAATAAACTTCAGAGTGTATGCATTGACATAAAGCATAATTCGTATTTTTATCTGGAAAAATCTAGGTCAACTGCTATTTAAAAATTATATAGACAATGATAGTTCAGAAAATGTATATGCAATTCGAATTACGGATTGCAAAAGCTATTATATTGGCGAGAGAAACATACAGTTTTCTGCTTGTATGCGTGGACATTTAAAATCTCAGTCTCATGTTCTTAAATACATGATTAAGAACAATTATAATTTTAATTCTTCTGAGGTAAAAACTTCAGCAGAGATGATTATATGAATAGAAAAAGAATATAATAATCTCTATTAATTAAAATATAACCAAGTTCTGAACAAAATAATTCTAATTTAATTACTCCCTCATACCTTGTATACAAAACAAATTTCAATACTTAGACTCAGGCCTGAAAGTTTTATTTGTATAATTCTAAATTTTACAGTTCTTCAATAAATTATTAAATTATTAAATGTTCACTTGTTTAGTCGCATGTTTGTTGATTAGTATTGTTATAAATTCTCGAATGATTACTGTTTTGAAAATCTAATTTCTGTTAGCCTCAGTTATTGTATTTTATCTGATAATGCTAGATAAGCCTGGTGAAAGGTTGTGAACGCAACAAAAAGTTTTATTACGTACAACCGATAAAAAAGTTGTTTGGATAGTATAATTGTTTTATATATGTTATTAAAAATGTTAATTTCTTTGTTTCTTCTTGAAAATGTATGCGTACTAAAACATAAGAAATGTTAAAATACAGAAAAATAAATTAAACTTTAAGGTTTGTTTACTACATATAAGTTACATTAATACGAACCCTTCCTGTATTGAATCATATCTTGATAAAAAATAAACCTGGTTAAATATAATTATAGCAAATGATTAACAAAAATTCTAGGATCAACGTGACTGGATGATGTTTTGTTAAGAGTAAATTTTTGATAGTGGAACACCAATAATAAAGATCAATTTATGGCAACTTTCAAGTTTGTTTGTGAACTTTATTTCACAATATAGAATGTGCGACTATTAACCGTGTAATAAATCTTAAGGCCAATGAACATAAAAAAAAATTGCGTTGTTAGACTCAACCACTTATTTGAGTAGACCTTCGAAAGATGAAAATAAGAAAAGGGAAAATAAAAATATACTTTTTAGTATTTAATAGGGAAAATGTGAACACTATGAAATTAGCCTATGAAATACTAGCTGGTCAAAAGTTTAAGACCATACCAAAAGAAGTGCTAAACAGAGTAGGAAATACCCAACAAGAGGTCTCAGTAGTGAGTTGCACGGCCGTTATTGCTAATACTTTGAAAAATTCGCTTTGGCATGGTTGATATAAGCGTTTGCAGAAGGCTGGCTGAAATGTTATTCAAAGTTGTGAAGATTACTTAACGAAGATCATGAACTGTTTGAAACTGACGTCCATTTCTATAGACTTCCCTTGCCATTCATCCCCAAACAAAGAATCACGTTATTCGCCATGAAGAAAATCCTTTGTCCTGCGGGCATTGTGGATTGCAGTGTTTTTCTACTAAAAGATCCAGTCACTTCCAAACAAGCGAGGGCATTCAGTCAATAAGGATGCTCTCTCCAACATGTTTGGTGCTTCTCATTAAAGTTTAACCGAGCTGTTTCGTGGTGTGGAAGGAAACGTAGTCTTTAAAGACGTTTACGGTTTTTAAAACTTTTATCTCCTAGATGCCATCTTATTGTTCTTGAGCTGTATTCTGCGTCCGTAAGGGCCTTAATCTGGTTCGACGATCGGCTGGTGTCTTGCCTGATAACTCGTCGAATCCTTCTGCTCAACGCTGGCGAAATTTTCTTGGGCAGACCACTTGAAATTCTCCTTCTGTATCTCTCATGGTCTTTTGAGAAATTTCCAATAGCAGTTTTACTACGTCCAATCTCACCAGCGATGGCACGTTGAGAAAGACCTTGCTTTGCAGCTCGACAATTCTGCTACGTTCAAACTCTGTCAATTTTTTAGCCTTTGCCATGTTTTTACCCGATGTAACACAGGAGATGTCAGTGGAAGATGGTGACAACGCTAATGCTTGAACACAAATGAGTAAATTTCGTTACGTGTTTACCGAGTAACGCTCGTTTCAGTATGGTTTTAAACTTTTGACCAGCTAGTATTTAGGCTAATTTCATAGTGTTTACATTTTCCCTATTAAATGCTAAAAAGTTTTTATTTTTATTTTCATCTTTGAAAGCTCTACTCAAATAAGTGTTTGAGTCTAACAACGCAAAATGCATATTTTTTCTTTATGTTCATTGGCCTTAAGATGTTGGCCTGCAATGTATATATGTAAGGAAAACCTAAACGTGCTAATACAATATAATTCTTTTCCACAATTCGTTAATGTTTATTCTATCTTAGCTGCGATTAGCGCAGTGTTTTGTTCAACAAATTTCTTTTAACGAATATGGTTTCCTAGTGTCTGGTTCATTGGAATATACCTATTTTATCCCGTGGATTTCTTTTTTGCTGCTAAACCGCTGTTAATCATAAAGAGATTAACCGGTTTTGTGTTCATTAATACGAACCTGAAGAGGTTTTCTGTTTGGTTTTCTTAGTGTACTGCATCCCACAACTATGCTTACACTACAAATAACATTTCATTGATCAAGGCATAATCTGGATTAAAAGATCTTTTCTTAAAAAAACAACAAAAACAGGAATATTAATGTCCTACAAAGAAATAAGATTACAGCAGTTGGTGAATCATTATTACTTTCTTATTTTATGTTAATATGTATTTGACGTTCCTTGGAATTTTTTTAAAAATTTATTCTCCAGTACTCCTGGCTGTTGTTGAAAATCTAATATTCGTCAGTTTGTCCTATAACATTCAATGTTCTGAAACCTGTCGCTGTTTTTCCTCACATCATATTTTGCTGTATTAAGCGCGCTGACAGGTTTACATATTAAAAATAAAATTATAAATATTAGGTGTTTAAAACCGGCTCCATAACATCGTAACTACGAACTACTGAGGCTTACTTGCTGGAATCATTAACCTAATACTTTTGTCAAAATTACAAACCACTTGACATACACAGGCAGGAACATTAATTGAATACTCTTATCAAAACCATTAACAACTAAACACTCATTTATCAAAACCATATAAACTACATACAAACTTGTATTAACCTGACACCTTTAACCAATAATTATCAAAACCCTAAATGTATTACATAACACTTGAATTTTAATAGATATGTGATCGAATGACTTCTTTTCATATTGTAATTTGTACATATGTTGAAAATAATGTAAGAACAAATTCTGTAATTCGTAATATAACTTTATATATCTCTTATTTCTTTAAACCAAAAACATATCAGAATATGTTGCAATTGATATTGTCCAATGATTCTTTACCACTATAAAATTTACTTTAAAACTTAAAATACGGCATGTTTTTATCGTAGACTATTATTATATTTTTTACATAAGAAATGAGATACAAAGAAAAAAGTTCATTTTCTAACATATCGTTAAAATATGTTGCTTAAACTCTCAGAACACTTTACACTTCGAACGAAAATTTCATTTTATGTATATTAAATCTAAGTTAATTATTACACTCTGTTTTAACTGTTACGTTTATAATTAACTATCCTGGACTTCAATGGTTATTTTTTTTTTGAGATGTGCATCGTAGTTTCTATAAACATATTTTTAATTCTCAGAACTACGGTATATACATTTAAAATGTCCAAGTTTGATGCAGCGCATAGATAAATAACTTACAATATACATGTATATAAAACTCTTAAATATTACGTATATACGAACAGAAGCATCTTTGTTTGCAGTATCATTTATTGTTTTATGTATAGCATGAGAAGAAAAAATCAGCTTGTGGAGGATTAACGTGTGGAAACTTAAGTGACTATATATATAATGGTTATAATGGTTTATGAATAAAAGAGTGTTAAAATAAATTTATTTTATCTTAATTTATATCTTAACCTTTTGTTTGTATTTTCTAGTAGTCCATCTTCATCCTTATCGTTACTGTAAACGTTCCTAAGAGTTGAACGAATATATGAATAGGGGATCACATATCATATATAAACACAACGTATTGCGCCTAAATACCCTTATTCCCTTCTTACTTATAGGTCTAGTGATGTTAGAATACGACAACTGAAGGATACCATTGTTTTGGTGTGGCTGCTGAAGTGAAAAAAGTTGTACTGACAGAAAAAGAATTAAGTCTATATCAATTTTTATGCTGCTAACAACTGTCACTATTGACGATTCTCTAGCTCTAGAACAACAACAACAACAAAATTAGAAATTTTAGAACTTTTAGTTTCAGCAAGTGAAGAAAACATAATTTTTCATTTTCGTTTGTGGAAAGCTTGAAGTTCTGTTTTGAATAGCTTAAAAATTATCATCAAAGAAATACTATAAAATAAATCCGGGCTGATGTTCACAGAGATAGAATCATGAATAACACAGAATATATCAACAAAATGAATGACATATTTTACATCATAAATAAATTTAAATCAATTCCAAACAATACAAAAATACATAAAAAAACTGAAGAAAACAAATGGAAAGAAAATAATATAAATACTTTATCACAACTTTTTGCCATTCCTAAAACACAAACAAAACTGTTCTATACGATCTAGCCCGGCATGCTCAGGCGTTTAGGGCACTCGTCTTGTAATCTGAGGGTCGCGATTTCCCGTCCCGCCAAACACGCTCGTTCTTTCGGCGGTGGGGACGCTATAATGTTGACCAATCCCACTGTTCTTTGGTAAAAGAGTAGGGCAAGAGTTAGAGGTAGCTGCCTTCCTTCTAGTCTTACGCTGCGAAATTAGCAAAGGCTAGCACAGATAGCCTTTGTGTAATTTTGTGCTAAATTAAAAAACAAAACAAAATGATCTCTTCTAGCTACAGTCTTAAAATATACATATACCTTGGAATCACACAACTTACCTTATATTTATAGGTCTTTTTTTAAAGATATTTCAATTTCAGAAGCACACTAGACCAACTTAGCCCTAAAGCATTTGTAGTGTCATTTTCCAACGAAATTTCCGCCAAAGAAGTATGTGATTGCTCTCAATTTCTATATTAATGACACCAATCCGTTAATTCATTTCTCCAGCGCACGTTTTGTCTCTCTTTTAGAATGTACCACAAGTAAGACCGATTTCATTTTCAACAACAAAAACTTTCTTCATATATGTGGTTTAAGCACGGACAATTCTGTTTCATCTGTTCTAGCCATCATATTTACGACCCGGATCGAAGCACAAGCCATGCACTTGATCCACCTCTTCTATACTATTACAAATATATTGATGATGTAGGTTTCACTTCTATCAAGTACATACAAGCTTTGAACACGTAAACTGCACTCACTCAAACATTAAATTCACTATCAAACGCGAAAACAAGTAGTTTTTTTGTTTTTTAACCTCGACATTATTATATCTGACACACAGCTCAAAACCAAATTTAACGTAAAAATATTCAAACGGGTTTTTATATCCTATGGAGAATACATAAAACCAAATGAAGAATCAATACAGTGAAAAACAAATTAAAAAACACAACTTCAAACTTCTGGTCAACTGACTGAAAAGATGAAAACTCAAACTTTCCACCAGCTACCGTTAGAAATTTCTTACACAACCCTATAACGAAAACCTCAGACTCAGCACATGAACAAATCTGGCATTAATAAACCAAACAGCAACAACATATATGCAAAAACGGCTCGTTTGGGTTGAAAAAATATTTTACATATAAAAGCGAACAACGTTTCGACCTTCTTCAGTCATCGTCAGGTTCGTAATGTAGAATCACGCATTAATATCGTCGTTTATAAAACAACGTCTAGTGACTGTTCACAATTCTATATCGGAGAAACCGGAATGAAATTGAAAACCAGTAAATTAATCCCAAAGTACTAATAGTTGACTTTTATTCTCGAATCACTTTTCACAGAAGTTTCCACTAATAGAAATACTCTCATATGTTTGCCACTGTTGCGACTCAAAACTTTATTTTTTTAAAAAAACTCTAATTCTAAACAAAGAGTAACGTCAAAAATTGAGAAAATAAAAAAAAAATGAATTAAACAAAGCAGTCCTATTCTAAAATCAGCAAGCAGGTATACCAATATACCTTTATCAAGTTGTTAAACAATCTCAGATCAGTGACTTCATACTATAAATATGCATTCCTGTGTCTATAAATTACTTGTATCTGATGCTGAGAAAAATTATCTACGCGGCATACACGTTTTACTAGGTTAACCTGGTAATAAAGGTTTCTTCATTACTTATTCAAGCCATATTCAAACTTAATAGACTTTATTTATTCAATGAGAAATGGAACTCTTGAATATTCTGCTGTTTGTACAGATACTTGCTGTTAGAGCAATATTTTTTACCCTGATACATTTTGAAAAGGTTAAAAGTTGATATATTGAAATCCCAGACAATATTTACATGAGATCAAGGGTGTGTCTAACTCCTTACATATATCGAAGAAGCTTAGTTGGAATACTATATATAAGTTTCGGTATGAAAGAAAAATCATGATCAGCTATGATTATGATTGAAGAAGTTCTTTGCTATCGCGCATCGACTAAAACATGTTTTAATTTTGTCAATATTTATAAACTTTATATCTTGTAAGATGTGCTTGGTTTTCTATCAAGTCAAAAATGGAGAAACTTGGTCAATATTGCAATTGATTATCATTAAGATGTCCTGCAGCATCAAGAACTTGCTCATCCAGGACAGGCAATCAGTTATTTAATGCAGAGACTTCTAGAACGTCGGGATTAATCTGTTTATATCCTTCTTTGCTATAATCTTAAAATATATCAGATTAAGATTTATTTTCGATATTCTTCTCCAAGGATAATGAGTCTCAGTGACCTGTATAGTCATAGAGCTAGAGCCTGACTAGCATATACTTAGGTGCAGCGTCTTAATAGTTATCTAATAATTCAAGCTAACGTGCGATTTATGTTCTGATTTTGGTGTTTAGAGTACTTTGACACAAAAACATTAACATCTATATGTTGGACCTAACTATCTTAAAGTCGATTGAGTTCATAGTGACCCAAGTGGCTTTACCCTGGCAAGAAATCAGCCGTTTGAAACATGCTCATTCATCACTATAATATTAATACGTTCATTACTGCATAAATTAAGTATTAAAATATTAAACATCAGGAGATGCCAAGGAGCAGTCACAGTATCCAGACTCTTCCTCTTTGTGTTTTGGTATTCGTTTCTAAAAGAAATAAAAAGTTGTACTCTTAAAAGTACAAGAATAAATGAATGAAATCGGAAGACCTTCATACAAAGTTACATGAAACAAAATATTTTAAAGCAGAATATTGGCATTATTACTAAAAGATAAGTAAATATCTGTAAACCAAATAATTGTGTATTCTATTAAAAAAGCTATTTTGTTACATGTTTTGTTTGTTTATTGCTAAGCACATAACTATAGAATGGGCTATCTGTGTTATGTCCATCACGAGTATCAAAACTCGGTTTGTAGCGATTTCAGCTTCACACTTAGAGTTAAGCCACTGGGAGCTTTGTCATATTTAAAAGAGTAATAGAATGTTACACTATTTGTCATAAACAAAGATATTTCGTATTCTTTGAAATTTCATGTATTTTGTAGTAAAGGGTAGGGTATTGTAGAATAATACATAAACACATCCAGGATTATTATTAGTTATTAGTCATATCTTTTTGCATGACAACAACTCCATATTTAACAAGCGGAAGTTGACATGCCGCCATGACACCCGAAGATGGAAGCTGGGGAGGGGAAGAGGAGTGATGTAATCAAAGATGAAAAAATATGGTTAGGACCATGATGAATTAGTTTGGTTTGTTTTTAATTTCGCGCAAAGCTACACGAGGGCTATATGCGCCAGCCATCCCTAATTTAACAGTGTAAGACTAGAGGGAAGGCAACTACCACCACCCACCGCCACCCACCGCCAACTCTTGGACTACTCATTTACTTGGGCTATTCTTTTACCAACGAATAGAGGGATTGACCATCACATTATAACGCCCTCACAGCAGGAAGGGCGAGCATGTTTGGTGTGACGGAGATTTGAACCCGCGATCCTCAGATTATGAGTTGAGCGTCCTGACCAACTGGCCATGCCGGGCCTTTGTGATGAATGATAACATAATAGAAGACAACATAAAAAACGTGTTTCATGACTCATACAGTGCAGTCTCATCATGTCTGTAAATAAATACTTTGTAAATACTGTAAATTTATACTTTGTTCATACTAAAAAGGACATTTAGCACCAATTAATTAAGTTCTCATTAAAAAGAATGCTTAACAGTAATTAATTAAATCATTTATATTTCACTCGTTAATGCATTTAAAATTGAATCAAGTCCTGAAAAAAGGATTCTTAGCACAAATTCATTAATACAATTATAATTAACTCAATAAACCATTTATATTTAATTTCATGCGAAAAAGATGAAGTAATAATTAAAACTTAATTAACCAACTATTTTCAATGGCATACAATATTATTTAGTGGAACTTGATCAATGATCACAACATACATTTTTACAATGCACACGTGTATACTTGAAGGTGTAATCATTAAAGCAAGTAAAGAAATATTGGCAATTTACATCTTAGAATTTAGGCAATTTTTATCTGACAACATAATGTCCTGAATAAATTAGTTTTCCTACAGGTTAAAGTACAAGTTTTGTCACACTTCTGTTGTTACTTATTAAAGTCAATTTTCTTAGAATAAAGTGAAATTTGGATTCTACGTAGACGTGTGACACTAATTATTACCGTAAACATCATGCTTTTGAAACAGTGAATGTATATATTTAGATGTAACGCTACATTGACCGGGATACTGACAGTCCTCAAATTTGCATAATCCCTACCTCTTTCTACCCCGAAACTTCACTGTTCACCCTGACATAACCAGCGACCACTTTCCAATCAAACAGGATACTCACACAAACCTCCTACTTATTTACAACCATAAAAAACGGAATGAAAAAACTTTAATTTTATCTGACATTATAATACCTTTTGATATTAAAAAAACTGAAATAAACTTCCAGACAAGTTAGTGTGCAGTCCTTGTTATACTTCTGTCGTTATAAAAAAACTTAGTAAAGCCAGCACACTTCGAATAAAATAAAAGTTCTATTTTATTTAAACATGTGATATTTACAATATATATATATATACGGAAAACATTCATTGGTTATAATACTGGGTCAGACACAGAAAAATCGGTTACAAGTTCAGACTGCGTTAGTCTGCTTAGAACAAAATATCTATTCTACTTAAATATGTAGAATTTCAAATAACTATCAATGATCGATTTCGACTTATCTAAAAGCATTGATAGAATGATTAAAATAAAAGACAACAATTGTTTTGTGTGAGCAAATATTTCCCTTACGATTTACTAGACTGGCAATGAATATCATAACAGTTATGTATGGAATATACTAATTGTGTAAATTTATCTTTAGGAATAAAAACCAATTTCCTATGTCTTATGTTACAAACTTCGCAACTGTTTTTGTTAGCACCAAAAATACAGGAATAATGTGCTAAATTTAATCTATGTCATTCGTACAGTAGTTCCTTTTGCTACAATTACAAATAATCAACGAATGACTGACTGATTATTCAAACATTTTCTATTTAAAGTTCACAAAACATTAAACTAGCTCAAACTGTGCCAAAGATGATTCCCTGGCCACATTTATATACTTATGCTATGAGGAAATGAGCTTCACTACCTGAATAAGCCATCAGTAGATAAAAAAAACAAAAAACTGTTACTGTTTTAGGGGAACGTCGCATATTATTCTTTAACCAATTAGTTTTGTAATATATAAAATACTTAAAACAGGAAAACTTACCATTTTCTACAGATTATTCTCTTTAAATCATATTATACAAATAAAATTAATAAAGCTTTACAGTCGTCTTCAAATGTTATTTTCCTAGAAAACCGATAAATACGAATTAAATACAAAGTTCTGTTTGATCAAACTTTAACGATGATGTTTAACAATTTGGGTCAAGTACATTCATAAAAGAAAGGCTTAGTTGTAAATCAAGTGACTATTCTTCGAGTAGTTCGCATATTCAACAAGCATACTGAAACATATGTGAACAAGACTTCAAGATATACTAATATGCTATTTAAGGAACCCCTTAGTTTGTTGTTATCGTTTGTTAGCTTTGAGCACAAAGCTACACAAAGGGCATTGTATGCTCTGTCCACCACGACTATCGAAACACGGTTTTTAGCGTTATAAATCCGCACACATACTGCTGTGCTACAGGGGGCCCCTTTAGTTTAGAAAATAATGACATACACCTCAATGTAATAATTGTTGTTGTTTTGAGTTAAGCACAAAGCTACACAATGGGCTATCTGTACTGTGTCTACCATAAGTATCGAAACCCGGTTTTTAACATTGTAAGGCCGCAGACGTACCGCTGTGCCACTGGGAGTATGTAATAATACCTGCAATATATACTTGTTCAAGAGTTACCGTCCTTTTAAAAGGAATTATTCATAATGTATTCAAATAATAAATTACAATTGTATTAATGAATTAGTGCTAAGAGTCCATTTTCAGGATTTGATTTAATTACACTGCACAACAATTTTTTTGAAAAGTTTTATTTCCTGAAAAGTTTTTGCTGATTGTGACAGGTACCTGGTGGGTATGCACAAATATAGTTTTGGTTTTGCTTCATCACGCAGAAACTCTAAGAAGTAGACAGTTAACTGTTTATCGGCAATAACGTATTTAAATGCTTTTACGTTTCTAATACGCTATTAAGTTCAACATAATCAAAAGTGTTTTGCTCCAGATTTTCTTTTGTGTTCAATGTCCGGTGCATCACGTTACAGTGTCCAACAGTAGTCAGAAAACATTGACGGATTATCGAATATCGATTTTCTATTGTAGCAATGTACTGACAGCATCGAGGTTTGCAGGGAAGAAGTCCAAGTGTGAGTGGAGAAAATGAATCTTGAGTGACATGTTGCACTTCATTGTTTTGTATGCTTTGAGAAGTTTGTCAACTAGCTCAATGTAATGTGGGGCTTTGTAATTGCCAAAATAATTGTCAACAATGTCTTTGAAAGCTTTCCAGGCAATCTTTCTCAGCCCAACTAACAGATCTTCGAACCGCTTGTCACTCATAACATGTCTGATCTGAGGGCCAACAAAAATGCCCTCTTTGATCTTTGCCTTAGTTATTCTTGGGAACATCTGTCTTAAATAACGAAAACCTTCGCCTTCTTCGTTCATTGCTTTCACGAAATTCATCATAAGTCCCAATTTTATATGTAGAAGAGGCAAAACAAATCTTTGCCGGGCCGACAAGAGGTTCATGCGCCACATTTTTACTAACTTTTTACGGAGTAGCTAGCTCTGTCTAGAATAATGTGACTCTTTGGCACGACTGTCACATTCACAGATAAAACAACAGTACTTTGTATAGCCGAGCTGCAGCCTCAGTAACAGAGCAACGACTTTCAGATCTCCACAGATATTCCAGTTGTACTTGCTGTACTGGATGTGCTTCAGACACATTTCCATGTTCTCGTAGGTTTCTTTCATGTGTACTGCATAGCCAACAGGTATTAAAGGGTGAACGTTGTCATTGTGTAACAAAACAGCTTTGAGACTTAACATTGATGAATCAATAAAGAAATGTCACTCTTGCGGATCATGGTCACAACCCAAAGCAGAGAACAATATTTCGATGTCAACAGAGAAACAGAGGCTGTCAACTTGTGCAAATATTTTGGTTATATCATCTTGGCGGTTACGAAAAACAGAAATTTTCGTATCTGGTGACAGCAAACACCATTCCTGCAGTCTCGAACCCACCAATTCAGCTTTTGCTTTTAATAGACCCAAATCTCTGACCAGATTGTATAATTCTGACTGTGTTATGAGATGTTGATCGCCTGGGTAACACGGTTCAAAATCGGGATCAATGTCACTGCCAGTTCCCTGCATTACAGTTTCTTCATCTGGTTCGTCTAAGTTCCATTCCTCTGGTGGTTTCGGAATTGGAAGACTGTCGTCATGTGGCACGGGTCTCATTGCTGAAGGCAGATTAGGGTGTTCAGTTGACTTATTGTTTTTGGCAGAGAAACCAGACACATTAGTCAAACAGAAGTAACAGTCCGTCACATGGTCTTTCTGTTCTCGCCATATCATCAGGACAGCAAAAGGCATTGTCTTTCGAGTGCCTTTGAGCCAAGCTCTCTGATAGACAGCACATGTCGCACAACAAACGTAAGACGCCCATTCCTGGTCTTAATTACCAATTTTAGAAATAAGAGCAGTCATTGAGCGTCTCTGAAGAACAAGCGTATACTCGCCATAAATATAGCAGAATGTATCGCGGCTGTTACGACATTGACCGACACCAATCGTCCTGTAAAACGTCTATAACATCTAACTTACTTGTTACAGTGCATATGAGGCAATACTATATTCTTAACCAATACGTACACACTATAAGGTCTATATTACTCCAATGAGCAGCATCTGTGTATGCAAGCCTGCTTATACAGTGTCAAGCTGGCTCAGGCCTGTTTGGGCTGCATACTTCCACAGAACAACTTACAACCTGGTCTGATTTCATGCCCAGACTGCTCAAAACATTGTTCATAGGTCTCTTACAGAAACGAGAAATTTTGGACACAAATATAAGAAAAAACATGACAAAACTGAAAATTTTGATGAAACGGTACGTGATGGGCAAATTTGGATGTGATTTTCATGATAAGCAGCCAAAATTTACAAGGAACACCCAACAGTGTTCAAGAAGCAAAAACTTTGTTGTGCATTGTTATAAAAGTATTAATGATAATTAATTATCCTTTTTTATTAAGACTTAATTAACTGGTGTTAAGTCTCCTTTTTTAACAAATTACTTATAAATTATTTAAATACAGACATGATACGACATGCATTGTATGATTCATGGTTGCCTAGAAAGACGTTATCTATTTTGTGTAACTATTGCGTAATTTGCTATTATTGCCACCTCTAGCAACACTCCTGTAACGACATCCCTGGCAACTTATGGAATTAGTATGTCATCAATTTTGAGGACATCACTCACTTTCTCCCTTCCTAGCTTTTATCTTCGTTTGTCAACTTGCTCCTTTCAGGTGCAGGGCTTACCACCAGCTCCACTATACATATATATCAGAAATTTTAGAAAAAAACGATAGTTATCCCATATAACTCTTAGAACAACATATAAAGTAACCAAAACTGTCATTTTCAGTTCTATTTAACCCAGTTTCTGTGTAAATCCAATTTTTACCTATTTGCTTTACGGAAACTAAAATGCAGATAATTTAGGAACACAAGCTTACAAATTAAACATGCACATTTTAGTTGAGGAAGGTAGATCAGTAATGATAATGTATTACACCCAAACATATATATACAGTTAAAACGAACATGACTTACTATAAACATTAAAGTATTTTAATTTATTTAGATTATCCTTTATGATTACACTTTATATTTAAATACTTTTCAATCAATGTGCTAATTGTTTTTCCACAATTAACGTGAAAGTATGAGTGACTAAAATAATCCATGTCAGGAAAGATAAACAAATTTTATTTATATTACCAAGGGATATAAATTAAAGTAAGAATGAAATAGCTTGTCATGTATTAATGGGAAATTTTGTATCTAATTGTTTCGTAAAAAAATAATTCTGTCTTCCACCCAACATTTAGTATATGACAATTCTTTAAATTGTACATCACACTACTGAGTCTTTACAGAAATGAATAACTCTACAAAAGTATGTTAATACAGCATAAAACGTGGTACATGTGATGCAATATTACTTTGTTTCCGTTTTTTCTCAGTTCATTGCTCTAAACATACCCTTACCTGAAACAAACGGGAATTTAAATAACAGAAGTATTATTGCTGACAGATTGTGAGGATGAATTGTTATTTCAAACATTCTTTGATAAATAAGTTTTGTTATCTGCTAGTTTTAACATTTTTATAACAAAATAAAACAATATTATTTTGTTTTTAGTTTTCTTGTGTTTTATGTCATCCCTCAGAAATATTTCAAGAGGACTAGGTGCATTAAAACTATATTGTGGAGAGATTTAGCATGAAAGAAAACACATGAGAAGATCTTCGGTTAAAAATCATCTTAGAAAAAGAATAAATCATTGGATACCTTATACACAGAACCCAAATTCAGATTTATATTGTTTAATAATTGCAACAGCCTGTAAGGTACGTTTGAATAAGAAAAACAAATCGCGTTACGTTAATCTATGATATGAACCGATATTTGTGTTGTCACTGTGCCTTATAGGAATTGGAAGTAATTATGTGATGGCACTGCACTAAAGTTATGTATTTTTTCATTACATCTAGTTATAAGGCTCTTGTGGTAATGAGATCAGAAACTAGGGCTTTAGCAAGAAAAACTTTACAATTTCTCAAATAGTTGGAGGTGTGTTGCTAACAAAGACAAAATGCAGCAAAAAGCTTTAACTGTTAAGTGATCAGATGAAGGTTTTATTGCAGTGTGCGTTTGTCAAGATAAAATAAACCTGACAAAGAAAGGCAGCACTATGCATTTTGCCTGCTCTTCTACATTATCTTACGCTTGAGCCAAAAGTTAGTTTGTAAGACGCTTAAGCTAATGCTAAATGCTAAGCGGTATGTGCTCTTTACTCCATTTTTCTTTTTTAACAAAAATACCTATAATACATTTATTGCTACATTACTTGCACGTCTTTTTTCTACTTTTCAATACAAGTTTATGAAATTATTTTAATTAAGGCAACTGTGGTTTTAAAATTATAACATATATTTTTCTTAACTTATAAAAACAAGTAGGGTCTATATATTCGTAATATAGCTGACTATAATATTATATAAAGTTTAATGCTACCAAAAGTATTAGAAGAAAGTCAAAACTACAAAAACTGATTTATTTAATTTTTTATTTTAGTTTTAATTATTTTTACTTTCATTCTCTTGGTTTCAATTTTTATTTCATTTTATTTTTATTTCATTGTTTATAATATTTAAGATAAACAACATTGTCTATTTATAATACAGAGGACGCAGATGAGCGTCACAGAATTCAATAGATCTCATCTTCAGTATCTAAAGTGAAATAATAGAATCACATCATTCTTAACTGAGTAACTAAAATACATTGCTACATTAACAGTAATTTAATTAAAATTTCAAGAACATAAAAAATTAAATGAGTAACAAACAAGATACTTTACATTTTAGATAATGTGCAATTTAAACGAACACTGTATGTTGTTCAGGGTTGAGAAAGTTATTCAGTATGGAGGGTTTCTTCAATCAGTAATTTCAGATTAGCGTTGGTTGTCCCAAATATTGAAATTTGATGAGTTAAGTTCATGCCGAATAGAAGACGCACGAGGATTACTTTTTGCTTTTTCATTGTTTTCATGGATCTTTTCATATATTCATTGGCTTTACCTAGTAGATGGTGTTTGATTTTGCCAACATTGGAGGCCTTAGAGTTTCTATGCGTTTAAAGTATACAAGCCAAGAACAAAAATAAAGTTGGTAAAAAGGTATTTAGAACATAAAAAATCCTGTATGCAGAATGTAGGTTTAAAAACCAATCTGACATTAACTTGAGGGTTGTAACGATGAATTACTCGTTTAATTTGACATTTTAAAGTTAATCTTTGTTTACCAATGTAACCCATAGTATTATCTTTTATTTGTTACATGTTAATAATAAATATTATGTAGACATTCAATAATTTTAACTCTCATTTTATTTACTTAATAGAACATAAAAATTATGCAAATAGTTTATAGCGTTACTCTTGAGTTATTTTACGTGAAAAAAAAGCCTAATTCTAGTCGGCCTGATGGGCTCTGGAATTTCGTTAAACACCACACCTGCAGGACTATAATGGATGTAGTGGGTGGGTGTTTTCTTATAGTACAGCTATATCAGGCTATTTGCTGAGTTCATCGGGGAGAATCGAACCCCTGATGTTAGCGTAGTAAATCCGTTGACTGACCGCTATATTAGCGGGATACAATAGATGCAGTTTGGTTGATATAATACAACGTATATTTATATTTTTCTTTCGTGAGTCTTAGAATTACTCAGATAGCTTTTACTCATTAAGACTGTCGTTGCTTCACCAAAACTGTAAACATGAAAATTTGTTTGCCAATTCTGGTGAATGATAGTAACATTAATTCAAATACAATAACAAGTAAATGATCAGCGTTAAAAATAGAATAAATTATCTTGTGTTATTATTTATTCATGTAATAATAGTAATCCTGAACTTGGAAAGTTAATTATTGATCCTGAAGGTTAAAATGATTTAAGGTGAAACGTTCTTTAATTGTATTGGTAAATCAAATATACTTTATATTTTAAAATAATTTATATGCTGGGAATGTTACGTTGAAGAAAGTAATAATTTGAGACTAAGAGTTTACTTACATAGGTATCATGTTAGAAATATGTTAGATATACCTTAAGTTTGTTTGTTTTGGAATTTTGCGCAAACCTACACGAGAGCTATCTGCGCTAGCCGTTCCTAATTTAGCAGGATAAGACTAGAAGGAAGGTAACTAGTCATCACCACCCATCGTCAACTCTTGGGATACCCTTTTACCAACGATTAGTTGGATTGAACGTCACATTACAACGCTCTCACAGCTGAGAGGGTGAGCACGTTTGGTGCGACGAGGATTCGAACCAGCAACCCTCAGATTACTAGTCTAACGCCTTAACCCACCTTGTCATGCCGGGCCTTATACCTTAAGTAGACTTGAGGAGATTTAAATAAATATTAATGATATTTGGAAGTATGTAAATAAATAATTTGAAAAGTATTACACGTAGCTATAGAATATAAGTATTGTGTTGTGCAAATTTTATCTTTAACGTTACAAATATCTTAACGTTGATTTTAATTTAAATATACGTTTTCGTTGATTTTATATTTTAAATTAATAATAATAACATAACTTATTTTATGATACGAGTTTAAAAAATTGAAAAAAAAATGGAATAATATATATTAAGCTCATTTTACTGGCTACCAATGAAATCTTTGTTAGTTTTTGGTTCTTATAGTTTTTAAATTGCGGTGTAAACTGTGATACTACGAATCAGAAAATAAAGAACATTTTGGATATATAAGAAAGGATTTAAGTTTTTTTTTTATATAGACATAGTTACTACCCTCCCCCACATATATATAAATATATATAACTGGAAAGAATTGAGATCTTTTCAGCTATAATATCAAATGCCCTAAATGACTCTCAGAGAGGTGTTATTTTTGTACTCTAGTCTCTAAATTGATTAAAGAAAGCAGCCATCGTTCATAATACTGACATACAGGTTTGTCTTGTTCTAACCTACGAAAACGAATTTAGCTGTCACCAAAGCATTGCATGTCATTGAAAAGATAGACACAGTCTAGACTGACAATAACTATGAAGGTAACAAACTTTAAGGTCGTGTTTGTTGAAGATCATTTAGAAGTTTCTCGTTTAAAATTGGACTTATAAGAAAATTAGCAAACTTAGGAAGCAGTATGATATACCCCTATAAGAAGATTATTGTTTATAATACTAACATATTACGTATTAATAAACTGTAAATAAATTAATATAAAACAATAATAATAATAAGCATTATTGCCTGGAAATACAATCTACGGTTATCAAACAAGAAATATGTAATCTACAGATGAAGCACCCCTTTCAGCCGTGGGGGCGTTATATGTTTCGATTAATCCCACTATTTTTAATAAAAGAGTAGCTCAAGAGTTGGCGGTGGGTGGTGATGACTAGTTGCTTTCCTTCTAGTCTTATACTGCTAAATTAGAAATGGCTAGCGCAGATAGCCTTCTTGTAACTTTGCGCGAAATTCAAAACAATCCAAACCAAACCAGGTGAAACACATTGATTACAAATATTACAAACAGTTTCATAACTACAAGTTATTCAGATTATTATATAAATTTATTTCTTAAAACGAAGATATTAATTTAGGATGAGAATAGAAACGTCATGTTAATATAATAAACTCATCTCTCAATCACAAATAGAACAATCTAGTGTTATTAACATTATCAACACTGATCTTTAGGAACTACTTTAATGAATAAATGAATTAAAGAAAATAAATTACCAATACTGATCTATATAACGCATGATGAACATTGTACCTTCAAATAATGTGAAGGCAAACTTTCGTAATGTAGACTATTAATTGTTTGGTTTGTTTCAATTTCGCGTAAAGCTACTTGAGGGCTACCTGCGGTAGTTGTCCATAATTTAGCAATGTAAAACTAGAGGGAAGGCAGCTAGTCATCAACACCCACCTCCAACTCTTGGGATGCTCTTTTTAGCAACGGATAGTGTGATTGACTCTCACGTTATAACGTCCTCACTGCTGTATGTTTGGTGTGACGAGGATTTGAACCCGTGAACTTCAGATTACGAGCCAGTCGCTCTAACAACATGGCGATGCTTAGCTGTAGACTATTAAATTGACTTTTAACCACAATATTAAAATGGAGTAAATATAAATACAAACATATTATAACTTCATAACATCTCTTGATCCAAAATATAATACAATAATATTAAGTGGCTTCTTACTTCTATTTGTCTTCTTAAGAGTAAAATTATTTTCTGCACCCTTTCGATGCAGGAAAGTTTAACTAATAGGAACACGTACAAACACTGTACAAATTAATCCTTTTACCACATATTGTTTTCATGATATGGAATTAACCGGGTATTCTTCTATTAAAACTGGGTAGATAGTGTTTCCTGAAACAATGGCAACTATGCTAAGTCTGAAACGAACAATAGCTATGGATATTGCATACTCAACTTCAAAACAACCAGATCTTCTTGAAACAGTTGTGACAATTTGAAATAGGAAAGACAAAGAAATGTTATGTTCTTTCAGTACTTCTGATCGGATTACATGTCAATAAACATTTTGGGCGTAGGATGTAGACGCCAATTTTGTGAACTTTAGCTACATTCTGATTATCATAGAAAATTAAATTCTGTATTGCAATATCGCCGAGCGGGTTGTAATAATTTTTTGGTATGGAACATGTACTGGACCGATTCATGCATTGTTTTCAGAAATAATCTCCTTGAATATATCCTGGCGGCGCCCATGAACTGGATGACGAGTAGTTTGTCGTGTCAATTTTTGAATGATGTGTTTTTACCCATCCAAGTTATATTAATGATAAATACATCTAGTACTTTCCACTCGTATTTAGTCTTAACTGATGTAATAAATTTCAATACATCCCGCATTGCACTTTTGTTTTTAGAAAACGTTAAGTCTAAGGTTCATTCCATTATTAGCTTCTAAATGGGTTATATAATGTCTGCACACACTCATAATAAATATCTAAATTACGACCATTACCACACGATTATTTCAACGTAAAGTAATCAAAAACTAGCTTATATATCGTATCTCTGGATTATAAACAACAATAATGTGTCTGTTAACAATATAAATATCCTGTTTAAAGTCATGCAATGAACAAACTGTTATTCAATACAGGATATACGTAATTATATTAATATGAAACTTGCAACACGAAGTTTCCAAATAAAACCTTTTATGCTACAATAGAGGCTTATTGATTTTTATTTTTATATCAAAATTTATTATGTTCAATCTGTATTCACCTGAAGTAACTACATTTCGTCAGATGGAAATCAAAATAGATAATAATGAAAACTGATATAACTGGTTTTGAATTTACGGCATACTTTCATGATCAGTAGTAGCTATATTCTAAAACTTGGTTATCACATTTAGCAGATTATACTTAAGAGGACACAAAGCATAAAAGACATGCCTGCTTCTCATTTCAGAGGTTTTAGTATTCATACAGATTTAGTGTTTGCATAAAGGTAATAACAGTTGCAAGGAATGCTACAGAGATTTAAGCAGCGAACTATGAGTAATTAACATCTGAACAGGGCTTTTGCGTCAGTGCAAACCAAGACGATAACTACAGATTACAACAAAGATCTATATCTCCGTAAATGTTAATAGCTGTGCTAATGATCATACACCAATTGAAGAGAAGATTGTGGATTCCAAAGTATAATACACACATAATCTATGAAACACGTACTTTCACGTTCGTCCAAGGTTTAATTAATTTGGGACTAAAAGCTCATATTGAACGGCTTTTTCTTTTCTGGCTGTAAACAGACTCTTCTGTAATTGATCACTATGCGTAGAGATTGAGATATTTTATAATTTCTGGTTCATTAGAATATCTTGTAATTTTAGGTTATTGTGGTAAATAAACATACTGTATATATTTACCTTTCAATATTAATACAGTATATATCATTACAAATTTATCAGTTATTTCTAACTATGTGCAGTTTTGCATAATAAACTGTCAAGAAAGTTTATGTCTATCATCGTTCCTAGTCATTATATTGAAGACACACCTGTTCTGCTCTTGGCAGAAATGGTTGTGATGTTCATGTTGTGACAAAATGTAGACAGAAATATTTTTCAGTTAATGTATCAAGCTTGCGATTTTCTCTGGATATGAATAAGAATAACTGATTACGTGCGTTACACTAGTAACTCTGATTAAATCCAATGTTGCCTGTTAAATAAAAAAAACGTTACACATAAACAGCCTGTTGATGGCCTAAAATTTGTCAGTTTTTGAGAGGAAACAGATCTTATCCAGTACAAATGACAGTCCATCGCCTAAGGCAAGCACACAAACTGTATTTATGTTATGTTGTAATAAAGATCATGTCTTTGTACTCTACGTCGCATGCAGTCTCTCTGTTCAATTCTCATGAATTCAGGTATTCAGAAAACATAGTACTATTTCATGATAAATATATTGTGGAATATATTGTTATTCTGAAGACATATTCATTTGAAAGTTTCTTTGTTGTAAGCACTAAGATGCACAGTGGGCCATCTGTGTTATGCTCACCAGAGGTATAGAAATCAATTTTAGCAGTACAAGCTTTTAAATTTATTTCTGAGCAACTGGGGGCTCCATTCAAAGAATTCAGAAGAAAAAATTAAAATATAGGAGATTGAGTGAAGTTAGTAATGAATATACTTTGACACTATATATATATATATTTTTTTTTTCACCAAAAGCTTTATACTTATGGATTATTTCTTTTTTAATCAATAATGCCTTAACTAAAATTATGATTTCGAAAATTAATAAGTAAAGTTAAAATAAGGAATACTGCCTCAAGAGATGGTCGTAGTTGGGTTAGGCTTTTTGTTGCCAATAGTAGTCAGAAATATTAGGTTACGCTACCTACTGATATTGCATAAAAAAAAAGAAAATATCGGAATTCGACCATGAGAAAGGACATGCATGTTTTCCGAGACCATATAAGGATACATAAAGTGAGGTATCTGGAACTTATGATGGTTCCAATCCAGATACATGACATTAGCAACAGGCTTAATACAAATATTTACCTTCCATATAAAGATTCACGAATGGAAATGAAAAGAACTGTTTGAGGTAATATAAAACACCAGTTAGAACCAACGTGGTATTGACTGTGATCCAATTTGTGATAAATAAGTCAAGCCTTAAATCTCGACAACTAAGCCCATTTACGTTAGTTTTATTGAAATACTAAGTTTGCTATTTTACTTTATGTTGGTAACATCGAATATTTGTAATAATCACATTAGAAAATTTTGAAATAAATCTGATGCGTAATTTTGTTATCTAGAAGTTTTAAACTCTGTTTCTTATTACATGGAAACTTTCTACAAGCTCGTGATTTGCGCGTCATTGCCAATGAGTGTATATTCTTGGTAGTTAAAATAAATACTATAGGTAACATGGTTGTTGTCTATTTAATAGGGGTCCCTTGCACAATCGTTCTTTGGGAAATCAGTTTAAATTCGATATCTTACAATATTTTAACTAATTTTCTGTCTAAAACAACTCAAAACAAAACTAAAAATAAACATACGTAATTGTATAATACAACTACAGTTACAAAGTTTTCTTGTACATGAACTCAGCATTGCTATATGAATCTTCTTCATTCTAAAACACAAATTAAGATATTGATATCAATTTTTTTGGAGTGTGTTTATGACAATTTATTTAAGTTTAAACCTTAATTTGGCAGTGTAATAATTTAGAAAATTTTCACTGCAAAGAAAATCACTGACTTTGGGCTTCTAAACAGCGCAAAATAGGCTGATCAGCAAATTCATAATTTATGAAATTGTTTTGAGTTTCTCATGGCTTAAAACTATGAACAATGTGAAGTGATATTATTAGTTTATCTTGCAGTTATTGATAATGAATTTAGGCACATAAAAAATAGATGAGTATATAGTAAGTACACAGTGTTTGTAGAACACAATACGAGATTCGAACATCAGTAGGAAGTTAAATTTACATCAAAATATTAAAAACGATGTCTGCCACCTTCTCTGTTGTGTTAAGAATTAGTGGCATTACAAATAGGCTCAGTTTAATTGTGGCTTTGTTTTCACCCTTAAAGTTTACTTTATTTATAACCTAAAATTAATATAACAGATTTCTCTATTTTGTTGAAGTTGTGGTCACCAAATTAGATCCAATGTTATCATTGTATAAAAAAAAAAATTCAGTCAAACTATCAGGGGTTCTAGGTTTGGAATATGAGAAAGTGATGAGAAATAGAGAAAAAGTTCAGCTATGATAGAAGTAGTAATTTATATGCAAAGCAATCAAGTCAGTTCAATTGGCATTAAAACAAAAATCTCTTTTCTCCACTGGAAACTAATGATAGCTGTCGTTTTAGACTTTTTTAATTCATTGAGTTCAGATCAAGCCCAAGCAAGCTTATATTAACAAATATTAATAGTTATTAATCACAATATTAAACGTTCTGAAATATAGAAGACCTTAATACATTCAAAATTTGAAAAAAAATGTACTAGAAGATATAAAAAATAGCCAAAAAGTTTTAAAAATTTATTTTATCCATGTTTTTGTTTCTTTATTGACATTTCTGATTCTATGTTATTTACGTTCTGCTTGTACTAATCACATTAAATACTTATAAGAGGATGGATACTACTTTGATGGCTGAATTCAAAGTATGATGAATTAAATTGCCATTCTCTGTTTAAGGACAACCAGCAAAAAGCATAATTAAAATTCTTCATACGTTGCAATCAGATCATGTCCCTTCCCCGAAAAAAAATATTAAAAAAGCTAATTAAAATGTATTTACTCGTAAAAATCACCGATTTTTATTCGCCTGCACGGACGCAACAAAACTATAATATATTTTTGATCTTGTTTTCAAAACAATATAGTAATACATTAATGTGTGCTTAATGTTGGTGTAAAAATAATGTATTACTACAATAATATATGTTTAAAATATTAGAGAACAATATATATGTTTGCAATAGGAACGATCAAACAATATAGTAATACCATGACATCTTTAAAATTACTGACATGATAATATAGTAATACAGTAATATATCTTTATAATTACTGAATATCGATATGGCGATATAATGATGTACATATTTAGCATCACTAAAAAGCAGTATAGTAATGCAAAAATATATATTTAAAATTACGATCAAAATAATATAATAATGGTGAAGATGGATGACTAAATATTGTTTTAAAAGGAACATATTATTTTACAAATTGGAAATGAGAAAATAAATACTATGATTTTAATTATTGTAAAATTGTTAAAAATGTGAATTTTCTTGGCTTAAACTATTGTATAAAAGATGTTCCAAAGGAAAATATCGATAAAAGTAGAGAAGATATAATGATTTGCTTATTACCACTTAGGTAGACTGGTAACTCTTTTAGTGGAGTTGCTACTATGTTTTTTGTTCTGGAATGTTGGTTGATAAAAACAAAACAAAAAACAATTGACTCAGTTGAGTCTGTTCCAGTTTTCAGGAGTAAATGTGCTAGTAATTTTCAGGCGTTTTCGGTAGAGTTTTACTTCTAGCTTGGAGATATTTCTCAGACTCACCAGCTAGACTCACCCTTTCAAATCTGCATTTTAAGTACAGTGTATAACACACTATACTGTGATGATCTCTTTAAATCTCACACAGATACTTCTCAGGAGCAGTTCATTTTCTTAAATTCCCTGTAGTGACCCTGAATCATCCAAGTGTAGAAACAATTACCTACAGTTTAGCTTGAACCTAAACTGGTAACTATCAATAGCCAAGACGATAAAGCCTAGATAATGAACGATCCAGTCTGTTCTACTAGGTAACTAAACAGTATATACCGACAATTTCCACATAAAATGAAAGCTCTGTAGTAAGCTTCCGACAAGACCCCCTAATATATATTATTGAGTTACTGAAAGAAAGTAGCCGACTTATATCAAAATAAGATCAAAACTAATGCTTCCACTCAAATTTTCAGGTTTATTTTATACAGCTGTGCATTTATAGAAATAAATTAAAATATTACAGTGATCATCACTGTCATGAATCTTTGTTGTTTTGTTTTGTTTTTTAAATTTTGCACGAAGTTACTCGAGGGCTATCAGTGCTAGCCGTCCCTAATTTAGCAGTGTAATACCAGAGGGAAGGCAGCTAGTCATCACCACCCACCGCCAACTCTTGGGCTACTCTTTTACCAATGAATAGTGGGATTGACCGTACATTATAACGCCCCCACGGCTGAAAGGGCGAGCATATTTAGCGCGACAGGGATGCGAACCCGCGACCCTCATATTACGAGTCGCACGCCTTAACACGCTTGGCCATGCCGGGCCTGTTAACATGGAAGAAAAAATTGATAAATTAGAATAAAGTACGTAAATTATGTAAGCCTTCAGAAAGGTAAAAGCTATAAAATACAGAATATCCTTTTCACATTCCAAATCAAGCTATCAAAAAGCAAAGACCCCTCAAGCTCATTTTTTAATAAGCAGACATTTAGTAATGTCTGCTAAAATGCATTACATGTAGTACTACTTTCAGTAAGATTGCACTTCACAACAAGAGGATAGGAGTTCAGGTATTGTAAATGTGACTCATTTACCTTCCTAACCTAAACTACATTTAAATTTAAAGAGTTTAGAATGTTAGATAATTTCAGGTGAAATTTATTTTTCTAACTAAAAATAAATGATTATAATGACAGAGTATTGTGTAAATCTGATCTAATTCATCTTAGATTGATCTGATATAGTTATACACATGTCGCTGAAATTCGAATAGAAGTAAATTTGTTTCTCTTTTGGGATTAAAATGCATTAGTATGTTTATTAAGGATGACTTTTCATGTCAGCCTTCCTCCTTAGTCATGTTTTTGCAATTAAGATTTCTGATTATCTTTCATGCAATCTGAATGATAGCAAATAAGCATTGACATGGTAAAAATATACATAAAAGAATATTAGAAGTGCCCTCGGTTCTAAGGTTCTCTGAACAACTTCATCAAAGTGCTCTTTATGTCACGAAAACCAATTAATATCTTCACCAGACTGTTTTTTTGGTTGTGTCCCCCGTGGCACAATGGTATGTCTGCGGACTTATATATCTGGAAACCGGGTTTTAATATCCTTTGGGAGCAGAGCACAGATAGCTCTATGTGTAGCTTTGTGTTTAATAACAAGCAAACAAAGAAACTTTTGGTCGTAATATATCTTTAACAACTATATCTGAGTATTCTGTAGATCATTAGATACCACTATAGCTTAATCAGAGTGAGTTTTATGTCATGTGGTATCATTATCAATCTTTAACAATACATTTAAAAAATTGTTCCTTGGACATTTTAGTGTGTAAGTTTATTTGGTAGATGAGCAAAATGTGACGTGTGTCTTTCATGATCATTCCACACATAATCTATTTGATTGAAGACCAGTGAGCTTACAGGCGACTTAAATGGTTAATCCCATTTTTGTCGAGAGATGTGAACCACCAGACTAGTGCATTAAAAAATCAGATTAGCTCACAAAGGGTATAACAGATGGAAAAAAGAAAAGCATCACAAGCTTAAACTTGGATAATACGTGAGATTTAGGAGATTACATAAAATCAAAAAAGCTGATCAAACAGGAAATTAGGACATCAAAAGAAGTATGAGAAATGGTTGACAGAAAATGTAAAAATTAACAGAAGTATTTTTTTTAGATAGACTAAGTCTGAACAAAATGTTAGGGTGGTAGGGCTCTCGAAAAGTGATAAAAAAGGCTTGTATCTGATGATTATGAGATGGATAAGTTATTAAGATCTGCTTTTCTAAGTTTTTACCAATAAAGATTCATGTAGTATTCCTCATCTTGAACAGTTGATAAATGGAAATAAGATGACTGCATTAATTTTGAGATTCTTAAAAAAAGAGAAGTTTAAAAAACGATAAGTTTCCTGGGCCAGATAACCCTCAGTGTATGTCTGCGGATTTACAATGCTAGAACCGGGTTTTTTTTACTCATTGTGAGAAGATCACAGATAGTCCATTGTGTAGTAGCTTTAGGCTTAAATACAAACACACTAAACTAAAGTGAGCTACATAATATTTCTTCAATGATTTCAAAGAAGTTATTAATTTTTGTATGTCCTTGAATAGTAGCCAGGTGCCAAAGGGTTATACGTTAGATAATCTCACCCCTCTTTCCAAAGAAGGTAATAAAAACTCTTCCAATAGTTATAAACCTATTAGTCTTACATCTGTTCTAGGAATAGCTTTGAAAAGTTTGATTCACTAAGGGAAAATCTTGCCTTACAAAGTTTTTGACATTCTTTGTAAAGGTTGTTGCTCATGTATATGAAAGTAAGGGTGTAGATTTCATGTGTCTAGATTAAAAAAAAAAACATTTGAAAAGATGCACGTAAATATATTATACCAATATGTGTGGGGGATAAAGTAATTAATTGGACATAATAGTGGTTTGAGGACAGAAGGCAGAGAATTGTTATAAAGAGAGTTCAGTGAAATTGAATTAATGTTGCAAGTTGTATACCTCGGGGCTCAGTCTTATTTTTTCTGATCATTTACATCAATAAAATAAATAAAGGGATGGCCAATAGCACTATTTAACATAAATTTAGTTCCTAGTATGGTATGTGTTATTTTTTAAATGCTTATGTTTTAAAATTACAAGAAATGGCCATTATTCCCTACAAACTTTGCTTTTGTGACTTGGACAATGAAATTTAGAAATTAACCTATTTTCTATGTATAAACGGGAAAATTTGCACATTTTCATTTACATAAGTTCTGAATAAAATAACATAAGAATCAAGATTCACATGTATTTATACCAAAGTCATAAAAAATGAACAAAATGTTTAGAAGTGAGTAGTTTTTCGAGATTTACGATTGTAATGTATATAACTTTCACGTATAAGCCCCCAGATATAGTTTCCATCATGTTTTTGTTATACTCTCCTTGGTAGCGGCGTTCAAAGTCCAGTATATCTTTTTGAAAGTGCTCGCCTTGCTCCTCTGACTATGCTTCCATGTTCTCCTTGAATTTATTGGGTGAGCTTTAAGGATATAGAATTTTAGGGACATCCTGCAGCCCATTTTGCCGTAGTTCTTCACCAGAGCCTCAACCAGTTCCACATAATTTTCGGCCTTGTGATTGCCCAAGAAGCCCCGAACCACTAAGACAAAGCTGCCTTAAGCTTTTTTTTTTTTTTTACTGAACTTATTGGGAGTTCTGTGCACTCCAGGATCTTCTTTATTTGTGGTCTAGCAAAGACACCAGCTTTGATCTTTGCCTCAGACACCTTAGGAAAGAAGTCTCGAAGATACTTGAAAGCTGCAGACTTCTTATCAAGAGCTGTGACAAATTGTTTCATGAAATCACGTTTAGTGTGCAATGGTAGGAGCAGCACCTTCTGGAAGTCTACCTGTGGCTCACACCTGACAATGTACCTCCACACAGAGAATTCGGTCCGTTTTGGTTAGTGCTTTCTGTTGTAATGCTCTGTGGAGTTTTTGCTGTCCCAAAGGCAAAGATAACAAGGAAACTTGGTGAGGCTTCCTTGGTGACCTATCAAGAATGCCACCATTTTGAAGTCTCCGATAACCTCCCAGCCAAGCTCATCATACTTTAAGGCTTCTAGCAAGGTCTTGGCCTGTTGTATTCCTCTTTGAGCTGCACCGAATTTCAAAAGGTCTAAAATTTGTATAATATAAAATCTCACTAATCAAGCAAGCAAAATTGTCCGTCTTACCTTCTAGAATTTTTTACAGTGCTCGTAAGTAAAGACAGGCATTCCGAAATATGTTTTGTAGGCTTCACACATTTTAGCAGATGCCGTCACAGAGTACTTTTTCGCTCTTGTTTTGATAAATTGGCCAAATACATAGCAAAATGCGTCTGAAGAATGATTGCAGCTTCTTGATGCCATCTCTGATAAAATTAGATATGTCTATGTGTTCACTTAGGGAGCTAGAACTAAACTGAAGAAGTGAGTGGTGAGCCCCTTTATATAAATTACTATGGAAAGTTCTAGAAAATTCTAAAAGGTTCTTGAAAATTCTTATAAGTTCTACAACATTCTTTAAAATTCTTGTAAGTTTTACAATATTTTAGAAAGTTCTTGAAAATTCTTTTAAGTTTGAGAAAATTCTCTATCATCTACTCAGCACTGAATCCACTTGGAATGTTCTGGAAAATTGGTAAATTTGAAAATTTCATTACCCAGTTTACAAAAGCAAAGTTTGAAGAGAAAAATAGGTATTTTCCATTTAATTTAGACATAAGCAATTGGGAAATAACACTTCTAAAGAAATCTTATATCTTAAGAAATATTGAATACAAGTCTAAATAGTTATAATTTCATAGTACAGGTAACTGGTTGGGCCATATTTGGGATAATGTGTAAAGGTTTGAGCTTAGAAAGAGTATTGAATTAGTAGAAAAGTTCAGAGGAAGTTACTAGAAAGATACCTGGAATGGAGAGGTGAATATCTCTGTAACTGTTTTATCTTAAAAAAACGAGAGTTAGAGGGATCTCACTAAGGTGTTTGAGATTGTAAATAGTGTTGATAGTTTTGATACTTTGTCTTTCTTCATACTTAACGGCAAGAATAGTAGGACTAACGAGCACAAATATAAATTTTGGCAAGGTAGGAGTCATCTTAAGCTTTATTTTTTTATCCGGATGGCTGGTCTTTGGAATAGTCTACCTTCAAATTTTATAGAGGCATTAAATTTAAGTTAATTTAAGAGAAAACTAGATAAATACGTGAATGATAATCGCTGGCTTGAAGACTGAAAAATTATTTATTTAATATTTTTAGTTTACTTTAGAGGATGGACAGCTGAAATGGACAGTTATATCTCTTGTTGTCCCTAAGTATTACACTATATTATTATGACTCATTAAGTTGAGCTCAGGGCCAGTTGCATTAACAGAAAGTGAACAGCAATTTTGAAACTGTTGAATAAATCAAGGTCAACCACTGAACTTCATTCGCCTCGATGAGACTACCTTGAACTTAGTTACGAGTCTCATTGTCACGACTATAACACACTCGCAAATGGAAGAGCAGATTGTGTTAACGTTGTTTCAAATATCGCATCACTTGACTAACCACAAGACAACGCTCGATCCTTTATTTTTATAACAGTACGTTCAGTTTTTAATAACATTTTGAAAATAAAGAAGTAATTGGCCATCTTGCAGTCGTCCTAAGGTCTTCCATCTACGTGAAATATCTAAATGTCCTCTTTTAAACCAAGCACTAGTTTGTGAATAATTTGAAATTTTTTGATTAATTTCAAAATAACAAGTGAGGTAAGACTGTATTAGTTTATTTATCTTAGACAGAGAGACCTATGATGTATGATTCAGATCACACGACTGATTATGAGATTTTGGATTTGTATAATATTAAACTGAAGAGGCAATTGGCAATTTGATAATAGTGATTGTCTGTTTATGGTAGTTATATTATTAAAATTTTCGATTATTCTTTACCTGCTTCATTTTTGTACAAAGATCAAATAATTAGATCAAACAATAGGATGTGCTATATTATTCTTGAAGATCACCAGATTCTTAGAAAAACATAAAACAAGATTTATTTAGAAGAGCATCAGTGATGCTATTGAAATATATATACATAAACAGGATCATTATAAAGTCCTTGTGCAGTTTTAAATTGTCATAACTTCAGTTTTATACATGATAAAATCAACCTGTAAAAAGGTTTAATGAAAGAATTTATTACATTGATTTCTTCTTGAGAGTTTAATTTTCAACATGTCCATCATCATTACTATACAAACTGTGATGCGATTTGGAAGTTTATAAAATCCGTTTTGCAGTTGAATTTCAGTAATATCCCGAATCACATTGGCTATCCTAGTCCACAGGTCATCTAAAGAGCGAGATTTTGTTGAATAAACACTTCTCTTTTCTTGTTCCCATAAAATGAAATCCAATGGGGTTATATCCAGTGACCGTGGTGGCCAGGAAAGTGGTCCACTTTCTCTAATGCATCTGTTAGGGAAATTATTATTCAAAAACTGCCTAACTTTGAGAGCAAAGTGACAAGGTGCACCATCTTACTGAAACACTGTATCTGCTATCAGTCCTAATCGTGTAAGTTCAGGAATAAAGTAATTTTGCAACATTTCTAACTAACTCTCACAATTAACAACCCGTCCTTAAAAAAAGAATGACCCAATTATGCAGTCCAATTATGCACATCAGACATCGATCTCAGGAGAATCTCTTCATGTTCCTGAAATTCATGTGGCTTTTCTGTGTCCCATATGCGGCAGTTACTTCTGTTGACTTTACCATTATTGCGAAATGTTGCTTCGTCACAAAAGGTTAAATGGTCCAAAAATGAGTTATTACTAACCAGTTTTTCATCAAATTGATGACAGACAGTCAATCGTGCGTGATAATCCTCTTCAAGCAACATTTGGTGGACTTGAAGCTTGTAAGTTTTCATATGAAGTTTCGTTCTGAAAATTTTATGCACTGTTGAGTCTGGAATACCCAGCTCCAAAGATATCCGTTTTATTGATTTCCGTGAACTTTGCATAAAGGATTGTTCTACAGCTGCTACAAGTTTCTCACTTACACTTGGCCTTCCAGATCGTGGCTCATCATTTGACAGAACCTGTTTCTTTGAACTTATTTATTCAGTTACTTATGGAATTCCTGTGCGGTGTATCTCTGTAGTAGTTGGTTCTAAATCTTCTTTGAACCACGATGACAGATTTTAGCTCGGCTAACCAGAGGAAAGATTTCACTTTCACTTCTATTGATGCCATGGGTTAATCCTATTTTCACAAATAAAATAATGCACAAATTAATAAAATAAAAAAATAACCAATTTATTTCTAAATCATGATAAAATAAATGCATTACGCATTTTAATGCTCTTTACAGGTTGATTTTGTCATGTATAGAACTGAAGTTATGACAATTCAAAACTGCACAAGGACTTTATAATAACCCTGTATATACACTGATGGACAAAATCTTAAGGCCAATGAAAATAAAAAAAATGCATTTTGCGTTGTAAGACTCAAACACTTATTTGAGTAGAATTTTAAAGATGAAAATAAGAAAAGGGAAAATAAACATAAAACACTTTCTTAGCATTTAATAGGGAAAATGTAAACACTATGAAATTAGCCTAAATAGGAGCTGGTCAAAAGTTTAAAACCATACTGAAACGAAGCGTTACTCGGTAAACACGTAACGAAATTTAGTCATTTGTGTTCAAGCATTAGCGTTGTCACCATCTTCCACTGACATCTCCTGTGTTACATCGGGTAAAAACATGGCAAAGGCTAAAAAGTTGACAGAGTTTGAACGTAGCAGAATTGTCGAGCTGCAAAGCAAGGTCTTTCTCAACGTGCCATCGCTGGTGAGATTGGACGTAGTAAAACTGCTATTGGAAATTTCTCAAAAGACCATGAGAGATACAGAAGGAGAATTTCAAGTGGTCTGCCCAAGAAAATTTCGCCAGCGTTGAGCAGAAGGATTCGACGAGTTATCAGGCAAGACACCAGCCGATCGTCGAACCAGATTAAGGCCCTTACGGACGCAGAATACAGCTCAAGAACAATAAGACGGCATCTACGAGATAAAAGTTTTAAAACCCGTAAACGTCTTTAAAGACTACGTTTCCTTCCACACCACGAAACAGCTCGGTTAAACTTTAATGAGAAGCACCAAACATGTTGGAGAGAGCATCCTTATTGACTGAATGCCCTCGCTTGTTTAGAAGTGACTGGATCTTTTAGTAGAAAAACACTGCAATCCACAATGCCCGCAGGACAAAGGATTTTCTTCATGGCGAATAACGTGATTCTTTTGGACCATCCAGAGTTTTCGCCCGAACTGAACCCCATTGCAAATGTTTAGGGATGGATGGCAAGGGAAGTCTATAGAAATGGACATCAATTCCAAACAGTATATGATCTTCGTTAGCCATATTTACCACTTGGAATAACATTCCAGCCAGCCTTCCGCAAACGCTTATATCGACCACGCCAAAGCAAATGTTTGCAGTTATTCGCAATGACGGCCGTGCAACTCACTACTGAGACCTCTTGTTGGGCATTTCCTACCCTGTTTAGCACTTTCTTTTGGTATGGTCTTAAACTTTTGACCAGCTAGTATTTAGGCTAATTTCATAATGTTCACATTTTCCCTATTAAATGTTATTTTTTTTGTTTTTCTTTTTTCTTTTTTATTTTCATCTTTTGAAGGTTTACTCAAATAAGTGGTTGAGTCTAACAACGCAAAATGCATATTTTTTCTTTATGTTCATTGGGCTTAAGAGTTTGGCCAGCAGTATATGTTACATGCTATATATGATGATTACATTTTTAAGATTCTTAAATACCTGTTGTGGCCAAGAATTTGGAATGCCCTTACTGTTCATCCCAGAGTTTGTGATATGATTCCGTTTCCGCAAAACACAATCCTTACTTTGGGTTCATGGGAAAATATGAGAGTAACGGTCAAATTCCACTGTTCGATCAAACAAAAGCAGCCCACCAGTTGGTGGTGAATGCTTTTGATTATCTGCCTGAATCGTAGTATATCAGTTCAAAATTAGGAATGGTTATGCACATCTAACCCTTTTAGTATTCGAACAAACAAATTATGGAGAGTATAGTCTAATTTTTACATCCATACAAACTGCTTTGTGTACTGCATATCTTCCGCTTTTTTGTATTATTTTTAATAACAGCCATTATTTGTTTGTGATTAAGAACAAAGCTACATAATGAGCTGTCTAGGCTGTGCTCAACATAGGTATCGAAATCCGGGTTTTAGTGCTATATACCTTAACACTTACCGATGTGAAACGGGGTGGACGCTAGAAAATAGATAGTACACAGAATAAACTTTACAATTTTCATTTTGATATTATTGCTTTCCATAAAACAAAATGTTCCTAAAGTATAGTTTAGTTTTTAGATTGCAGCAGAAACATATTTATAAAATACAGTTAACATTTTGAGGTTTTCAGCACCACTCACCTGTCAACAAGAAGACCAAAGAACTTGTACATATTACTTCATAAATGTGTAGTAGTTTACTGGTTAGCATGCCTGAATGCATGTCCAAGAACTCATGATTCATATGTTTTGCCACAAAATCGCGCTTTTCAATTTGGGGTTATATAGGGGGTGTTATGAGAGTAGTTACCAAATCCCACTAGATGTCCAAGTGATGGCGGTGGATGATGTTGATTACTTCCTCGAACTGCGCGAATATTCGAAACAAGAAAGCAAATATTTTCACTGGTAACATTGTCTTTTAAGAGTTTTCTATACAATAATTGGATGATAAAAATGTATATTTCTTGAGTCATTATATCAGGCAAACGTAAACAAAATATTTCTAAGTCCGTTTGAGAGTTGCTTTCAAGTGGCGTTCCAACAGATAAGGGGCCTGGCATGACAAGGTTGGTTAAGGCGTTCGACTTGTAATCTGAAGGTCACGGGTTTGCATCCCGGTCGCGCCAAACATGCTCCCCCTCCCAGCCGTGGGGGCGTTATAATGTGACGGTCAATCCCACTATTCGTTGTAAAAGAGTAGCGCAAGAGTGGGCGGTGGGTAGTGATGACTAGCTGCCGTCCCTTTAGTTTTATCCTGCTAAATTAGGGATGGCTAGCGCAGATAGCTCTCGTGTAGCTTTGCGCGAAATTCCAAAACAAACAAACAAACAGATAAGGAAACCTTAACAAACGAATTAATTTTCTCTCTTTTTCTGTAGTATTGTATAAGGAAGAAGCGCTGATACTTCTAATTTCGTTGTAGAAGAATTAATGAATTAAGTTTTAAATTATATGTTGGTTAATTTATTAAGGAAATTATGTTCACCACTTTGACAGCTATGTTTCACAGCAACTTATTGTTGACTAGGGTATCTCCCGATCCAATAATAGGTCGGAGTATATTGCTTGTTATTTATTGCAATATCTCATTTTAGAATGAAAGGCTGTATAACTGATACATTTGTTTCTTTGAGGAATCTTCTCGCAGAAACATAATTTAGATTCAATGGCTTAGAGCTTAAATTAAATTCATGCGAAGCTTCAAAAGTGTTCGAAATGTAATAGAACGAATTCTATTGTTTTCATAAAATATCTTTTACGAAGACTTGATCATTCCTTTATCACATACTAGTATAATATGATTTTTTAAATGACTGTCTACATTAGTTGATTTGACTTCAATCGAAGAGATCTTTCTGAAGGAACATGCACGCTCTTTCAGTTGTGAAAGCGTTAGAATATGATAGTCTCTCCCACTATTTGTTGGTAAAGGAGTAGCCCAAGAATTGGCAATGAGTGGTTTTAACCAACTGAATTCCCTCTATTTTATCATTGCTATATTATGGATGTCCAGCTCAGATAACCATTGTGTGGAAAATCGAAACAAACCAAACTGAATCTAAACGAAACTTTAAGCAGGGTTTTGTTAAAAATACTATGTAAAACACAATAAATTAGAATTTTGCAGATTTCTTATCGTATATTGAGGTTTTTATAGAAACTAAATGTGTATATTAAGCCTCAAATGTTTAGGTAAGTGTATCAAATGCTAACGAATGATTGAAGTCCTGAAGGCATTGATTAAATTTTGATCGTAATAAAATAAAAGGGCCCAGCATGGCCAGGTAGTTAAGGCGTTCGACTCGTAATCCGAGGGCCGCGGGTTTGCACCCCTCTCACTCCAAACATGTTCGCCGTTTCACCCGTGAGGGCGTTATAAGTGACGGTCAATCCCACTATTTGTTGATAAAACAGTAGCCCAAGAGTTGGCGGTGAGTGGTGATAACTAGCTGCCTTCCCTCTAGTCATTAGGGACGACTAGCGGAGATAGGCCTTGTGTAGCTTTGCGCACAATTCAAAATAAACAAACAAAAAATAAAATGAGCTGTTAAAATATGTTGACCTTCCATCAGCTTTACCCGGAATCATTAGGACCATAATTAATATCTGATGATGATACTAGCTTAACCCGATGAAACGACGATTATTTTAACTGTTTTACATGTCTTACTAGTAGCTGTTTGGGCCTTACGTATTGCTAATGAATAAATTGTGGAAAATTAAGTTCAAATTAAAAAAAAATCATTTATAAAAAACAATATATATGTTTATTTTTATTGAGTTTGAAGAGTCATTGTTTATAATTACCATTTTCAACAAACAATAAAGTTTAATTTATGGATTAAGATTTGTAGTATTAACTTCAACTTAAAGCAGTTAAAACTAAAACATAATACATTACACTATGTGACAAAATTTTTACTTTTTCTTGTTCCTGGGCAAAAAGTGTTATTTCCCCATTGCTTATGCCTAAAGTAAATGGAAAAGACATATTTTTCTCTTCAGACTTTGCTTTTGTGACGACCTCCGCTAGTACAGTGATAAGTCGACGGATTTACAACGCTAAAATTAGGGGTTTGATTCCCCTCGGTGGGCTCACCAGATAGCCCGATGTGACTTTGCTATACGAAAACACAAACACACATCTTTTAAAATGGCCCGGCATGGCCAGGTGGGTTAATGCGTTCGACTCGTAATCCGAGGGTCGCGGGTTCGAATTCTCATGACACCAAACATGCACTTGCTTTCAGCCGTGGGGGCGTTGTAACTATGACGGTCAATCCCAATATTCGTTGGTAAAAGAGTAGCCCAAGAGTTGGCGGTGGGTAGTGATGACTAGCTGCCTTTCCTGTAGTCTTATACTGCACAATTAGGGACGGCTAGCGCAGATAGCACTCGAGTAGCTTTGCGCGAAATTCAAAAACAAACAAAAAGAAGCTTTTGTGACCTGGAAGCGTATAACGAAAACATGATGGGAGACTATATTTGGGGTCTGAAACGTAAAAGTGATTCACATTACAGTCCCAAATCTCGAAAAACTACTCACTTCTAAACATATTTGTTCATTTTTGTTTAACAGGTATAAATACATGTAAATCTTTATTCATACGTTGTTTTATTCAGACTTTATGTAAATGAAAATGTACAAATTTGCCAGTTTTTATGTAGAAAATTTCATAATGCAGGTCACAAAAGCAAAGTTTGAAGGGAATAATGGCTATTTTCTGTACTTTTACTACATAAGCAATTAAGAGATAACACATACTGTCCAGGAATAAAATTTGTGTTTCATAGTGTTATATTAATTTTTGATAAATGTAAAATATATTTAACTCAGAGAAATATTAATCCCTAGAGTAATCAATAGCAGATGTAATTTGTGTTATGTTTTGAAACGTGCGTTGTTTACGAAACTTATCGTTACATACAAATAAAAGCTATTTTCGCGTTAATACATTCTACTTGTTAAGAACTGTTTTGTTCAGTTAAAAAACTTATATAACACACTTGACATTCAAAGTAGATTAGCGAAACAGAAGAAACCTCAAGTGAAATAAATTTTAAATCTACTTAATATAAATAAGTTCTATACGTTATAAGGCTGTTAGCCTTATAAGCCTTTATGCCGATGTATTGTGTTTCCATGTCAAATGCAACACTTAAGTAAGATAATGCATTTTGTTTATAATAAAGAAGGACATTAGCTGAAATGGATGGAACTAAAATTTGTAGAATTTAGTGTTTAGTTATCCCGCAAGTAGTATGAGATAAAGGAGGACGAAAAGTCAGATTATGGAAAGAGTTATCGAAATTACAATACAATGTAACTTCTCACATACGTCATTATCACTGGATAATTATTCTCTAGCGTATACGTAAATATTCGTTAAAGTCAATTACAAAAGTGAGGTTTCGTTGGACTATGTTAAGTGATATATTTGCAAGTGTGTTTTTGGTATGGTGTGAACCTTTAAAAATTCTTGTACAGCTTTTTGATACATAAGGATTTTGTGACTGCCATGAACAATTTTTAGCTGAACGTTAATATATATGAACCACTCTTCTTCTAAGACAGATAAATTTTGATGAAGTATCAAACGTTTTGAATCATCGCTTTAATAGGAATAACAAATAGCTGTTTTTTTCTTAAATTAGGTAGGTATAAATGACCACAGGATTTTGTTTATTTCGATTAGGCGTAACATTTTCCATAATTCGGGAGGCGCTTGATGCACGTGAAATATGGGGTATCTTTAAAGCTGATATAGACACAAATGGTAATTACTTAAGCATAAATACTATCACGTCTTTAAAAATTCTTAACCGACAACAAGTTTCCGATTAGAGAAATCTAAATTTTGTAACTACGATTGTTTGTTTGTTTTGGAATTTCGCACAAAGCTACTCGAGGGCTATCTGTGCTAGCCGTCCCTAATTTAGCAGTGTAAGACTAGAGGGAAGGCAGCTAGTCATCACCACCCACCGCCTACTCTTGGGCTACTCTTTTACCAACGAATAGTGGGATTGACCGTCACATTATACACCCCACGGCTGGGAGGGCGAGCATGTTTAGCGCGACGCGGGCGCGAACCCGCGACCCTCGGATTACGAGTCGCACGACTTACGCGCTTGGCCATGCCAGGCCTTGGAAATACGAAATGACACAAAATTCTATATGAACGAGACAATAAACGTCAATGATTTCATGCCAAACTTTTTTTCCAATATCAACTACAAATGTATTAAACTGAGAGTGCAAGTGATATATATTTTAGCTATTTTTCTTCAGAAATCTACGATCGAATGCGATAAACAATATAAGGTCAGAGAACTTTGAGGATAAGTTTTGTTTATATTATTTGCAAAATTATAGAAACATTATCTGAGCCTTACTGCAATAGTCATGTTAAAATGGAATGGGGGATCAATAGTTTTACCCACTTACTATTAGCTGATGAGTTGAGAAGAAATAAAAAACAAAATTATTTTACAAAAATGGAGGGAAATTTGTCCAGTATAACTTCAAAGCTAGGTGGAACCTTTGTGAACATCGGTATAAAGATAAGTAACATTCCTTTTATATAAGAATCCAGATTTCAGGTTTTGAAATGTCAATTGGACTAAAATATTTATCAGCATAGAGCATTATGTTTTAGGTTCTTCATATCTTGGTTTTTAAACACTCAAAGCATACACTATATTATTTGGTACTGTGGATTTTAATATTAATTTTGGTTGAAATACTTCTGCATGTTAGTCCCAACTTTGTTCTGTAAATTATATACACTTTTACTTATCAACATCCACAAGTTTCCAGAAGTGTCGGGTTTTAGTTTCCTAGTAAGTATTATTTTTCTAGCATGTAACAGATGTAATTATAGAGCAGTTTATATGTCTTCCAATTCTGGGTTCATACCTTTAAAGTTGCAAAACTTGTGACAATTTTCAGTTACGTCTTAAAAGAACGTTTGCCCCACAACTCCTTTAATTACATGTACATATAGTAATTCATTCGATCTACAAAAAATGAAAGATGACAGATTTTAAACTATCGGTAATTAGTAAGGAGATAAATATAATTATTTGCATTAATAAGCAGGTAAGATATGTTTCCATAAATTAGTAAGAAGGTATGCCACGTTTTAAGGAATTAGTAATAGGTTGTTTTTTTCTCTAGTACATAGCCAAGAATGCTATAGCTATAGCTTTTCTCAACTAATTTATGATAATTCGTGATGACGACAAACCTACTCGAAAAAAAAACAACCTAAAGGTTAGTGTAAAGCTGACCTGAAAAAGTCGAGAAACGTTGTTCTGCACTTTATTTTAATTAAAGTTTTAATAAACATACTAGCCGTCTTGAGAATATATGAGTTAAGATAATTTCTTATGACTGTAGGCTTCTATAGTGTTACGTATTGTAATTTATATCGGACGGCCCTCCAATTTATTACGTTACTTATTACGATTTTAAATGGCCCGACACTGAGTTAAATTGTAATTTATATTCAGAAGTTAATTAAATGTAGGGATGTTTTAAATTTATGATGTTTGCAAACATGATTGATACACACAGTTTTCTTTCTTAATACAAATACATTTTAATATATACACAAACAATAATACAATTTCAAATAACAGTTATTAGAAATCGCTTTTATAAATAATGAATTATATATAAAAGTTTTACAAACTTCAAAAAATATCGAGTCTTCTAACTGATCCTCAACTTTCTTGATGTTATATCGATGGTTCTAGACTAGCGGATTATTTTTAAGTTGGTTCACTTAACGGAAAGATAGCTGGCTGTACGTTCTTTGTCGAATTTTCCATAAAAGAAGTTGTATAATGTTTTCGTAAAAATGTCCGACATCAATTCGCTGAAGTTAAGTGGTTTGAAATGTTCGAAATCTATAAGCATTTCGGGTCAAATATCTATAGTTTGCCGATTAATAATCGTTAATCACAGTTATAGCTTCCCAGGTTTTTAGTGTATCAACTGTAGTAAACAAACAATATATACTGTATATTCGCATTGCGTTCATTACTTGTTATAAACTTGAGAGGAGAGTTTCTAGAAATTTCAGCTAAGGCAACAATACTGGTATTTATATATAAATAGATATTGCTGCTTCTTACGCTCGAGAATATTCTACAAATTTAGTTAATAGGCAGAAACTTCGCAATCCACATTTAAAAGTATAAGTAACATGGATTTGTAAACATATATAACTAAAATATATTTAACTAGAACAAACATCAATATTAAAATTAAAATACAGTAGAAAATCCTCAATGAAATAAAACTATATTATATAAATTGATGTCTTCAAATAATTTATTAGTCATTTTAATTTTTGAAATACATATCGCTGAAAATAGATTATACTTTTAAACGACGTGTCGATACAAAGTTAGATGGTTAAGAAGAGACTTATTGATAAAGCAAAGGTTACTTAACAAGACAAAGGTTAATTAATAAGTTTATTTTGTTATTATACACAAGGCTACAGGACCGGCTATCTGTGCTCTGCCCACCACAGCCATACCATTGTGTCATTGGGGGCTCGCTGATAAGACCTAGTCTAGTTGATCAGGTCAAAATTAATTGATCGTTTATAAGCCAATATCGAGGCTCGCTGAGGGATATATTGTAAGCAGACTTGGTAACTTAAATACGTGACGTGGACATTAGCTTCCAAAGAATTTATAACAGAATATTCAAATTTCCAGTAAATAGATAACTCTTCTATTTTTGAGAAATCTCAGCAAAAAATATGTTATTATTATAAGTTTCACACATTTCTGATACTTGACTCGGTGGAACAGTTTGATGAGCAACAGTTTATTATTTGGAATACAATTATAGCTGAGTTGCGATGATATTTCGTTATAGTGAAAAACTGATTTAACCATGAGGTTGAGTTTAGCAACAAACTAGCGGTTCTACAGGCAAAATTACAACATGCATTGGAAAGCATATTTCATTATGATATCTGCAGATTGTGAGAATATCCTTATTGATAAGTTTATAGGGGAGTACTAAACAAAAGAAGATAGCTTCGCCTGAGTGTTAGAAACATCTACACCGTAATTTAACCAATATTTGTGGTTAAAACGGTAACTTTAAGCAGATGTTATGAAAATAAAATGCTTGCGATAATTACTGTAGTAATTGTTCGACAACCAAGTCATCCTCTTGAAATGTCTTCGTAATGGAAATATCGTGTTTGATAGTCACAGCACATCTAATCACCTGGATACAGCATCACTGTACATAAACGATTAGCTAGATGTTTTCCAGAATTTCCATGATGATTATACACAAAAAAGCTACAATGTCTTTCCTAGATGGAACTTTTTTGGAGGATCAAAAAAGGTGCTTTACTTGTAGGATGATAGGCTACTATCGACAATTTTTTCTTTAGTCAGATATGTAGAATGTATAGTTATGCATTTTGCTCAGCAAATGTAGAATGGTTTAATGCAACCTATGTAAGTCATTATAGCAACAGCAAATGGATTAATTCCAAGATTAGTTTAACGATCTAGCAACAGCAAACTTAATGGTCAGCCCAGCTCATAAAAGTTTGAGCACTACTTAAGATCTGTTACTAAAGATCAAAGGAATGAAGCTATCAAAATTCAAAACAACCTTACTGTATTTTAGCCACTTAAAGTAAACCATCTTGGCATGGCCTAGCGCGTTAAGGCGTGCGCTGCGTAATCTGAGGGTCGCGGGTTCGTGCCCGAATCGCGCCAAACATGCTCGCCCTCCCAGCCGTGGGGGCGTTATAATGTGACGGTCAATCCCACTTTTCGTTGGTAAAAGAGTAGCCCAAGAGTTGGCGGTGGGTGGTGATGACTAGCTGCCTTCCCTCTAGTCTTACACTGCTAAATTAGGGACGGCTAGCACAGATAGCCCTCGAGTAGCTTTGTGCGAAATTCCAAAAGAAACAAACAAACAGTAAACCATCTCTGTGGCTGATGCATACAGAATGTTAATGAATGAACAAGAGTATTTTTGACAGTAGAGGTAGTGTCACTAACAGCATAAAAGTAGTGGTCTCTAATGTTGATTGAGGTATTGGAATCTTGGGGTTGGATCTAAGGTAGAAAATCAAACAGAATCAAAATAAGTATTAAGATAAAAGTACAACAGCAAATCAGTTGCAACTGTAATGCCCTTTTTTTGTTTATTGTTTAAGAAATAATTGTTTGTTAATGGTAAGTAAAGCTAGGTGATAAAAACAAAATCAAAATTACTTTCTGTATACTCAGTATGTTCTGTTTAAAATTTGTCATTTGGCCTGTGTAATGTGTCAACTGATTTTACATGACTAATGAAATGTAAAATGATTGAAATAAGGGAGATACTGCCATAAATAAGCGATATATAATTCGCAAGCTTTGATTTATCTAGAGACCCTCAGAGGCGAACTTTTAAGCGAATATACTTCATGTTTTGCATAATGTGAGGGCCGGATTCTAACAGAATTTTATTTACTCTAGTATATGACAGTATATTTTACACATTATTGTTGATACATTAAGTGATAGTTCAAGCGTTTTATAGTTATGCTACTCATAAGTAAAACTGGTCAAAACAGAATAAATTGTGCTGTTGATTTTCCATTACAGAAGAAAATATCTCTGGGTATAACTGTTTTTTTCACAAAGACTGAGTGATGTAATCATTATGTGCTCTTCACAATAAATGACTTCTTATAAGCTGCTTAATGTTATCTATTGGTTGATTTGTTAGCTTCTATAGTTAACATATATACTGGATAACAGATAGCACAGATTATAACACATGGAGAAATTGACATTGATCAGTTAACTGATTTCAAAATCCAGTTATTTACCATACACTATAATATTCCACCCATAGTTTGTTGGTTTGACAAAAAGCGTTATGTAAATAGTGAAGATCAAAAATTATTTCTAAGACCTAATTAGAATAAACACCTGAAAAATACAAACCAATGTAGAAATGACGTATGGCCTACAATTACAGCAGACATGCAACACAACAATATATTTAGCAGTTGAGGTTTGTGTTAGGTGACTAATATGGATTTTGCATAGAAAGCAAGAAAAAGTGTATAGTGTACGTAATAATATGATAAATAGTAACGAACATAAGTTTGCACATAGAAAATGAACGTGACTATAGCTGCTACCTATGATATGGGAACTCCTTTTCTTTTGCTGGAATTGTGATGAAACTTGACAGAATGTTTATACGATAAACTGTCTGAGATTGCTTTTGTGTATGAAATTACTAAATTATGGCTGCATTTATCCACATAAACAGTAATGAAATTGGATTCCTAATTTAATATAAATTAGGCTTAATAAATATTAGTAAAAAATCGATGTTTCACTAGATTTCATCTGTGATTCCAAGTGCAGTGAATAAATAGAACCATTTATATATATCATCATAGTACAGCTATTTGTGTTATTGCATATAAGATATTAAACGCCTTTATCAGTTTTTTTGTATATTCACGTGGTTGTCGAGAGGGCATGGATATTAATTTAGGCTGAAGGTATTTCTCTGCGAAGTATTTGAATTCTTCCTGTAATTATTTATGTTGACGTTTATCAGCTTAAAGGTAACAGTATATCTATCAAAAATGACTGATGTAAGTAGCCTCTCAAGATGGCATTATTGTTACTATTTGTTCATCAAGAAATAATTTATTAGACACCATAAACGTGTAAAATAATATGTAATATTAATATATACTTATGTGGTACTAGACAGGCATAATTTGACAAGTATGGTATCAAAGAAATCAGGGTCGTTACATAAAACCAGCTTGAGAATAGCATCAAACAAATGAATCAACTTCTCAGGAAACATAATCCTCATTCGAAAAAAGAATAAAAATATAGTTATAGATCTTGTGATATATGAAGAGAAACTATTGTTAATGGCCTGTGCAGCATCATAGAAAGATGCCTACTACACAGTATGTTTATATATATATACTAGTCGAAACATACATTCAGCTATAGAATATGTGATACTATCCAAGTAGTAGGTCTTTCAGTAGAAAGATAAGAGTAACTGGTCAGCTGACATTATATTCTCTGCAAAACATGGTATTAACCAGTTTCTGGTAATAGTAGCATTGACTGGATTCTATCTAGATATTTATGAGCTATTGACAGTGTATGTAGAAGAAAAATCCATGAACAGTAGCTTATATATATATATTTTCCAATGTAATATTGACGTACTCCCTGAATTTTTTTGTTATTGTTGCGATAGGCCCGGCATAGCCAGGTGGGGTAAGGCATTCGACACGTAATCCGAGGGTCGCGGGTTAGAATCCCCGTTGCACCAAACATGCTCGCCCTTTCAGCCGTGGGGGCATTATAATGTTACGATCAATCTCACTATTCGTTCGTAAAAGAGTAGCCCAAGAGTTGGCGGTGGGTGGTGATGACTAGCTGCCTTCCCTCTAGTCTTACACTTTAGTCTTACTAAATTAGGGACGGCTAGCGCAGATAGCCCTCATGTAGCTTTGCGCGAAATTCAAAAACAAACAAATGAACTTGTTGTGGCTTGTTGAAGCATTTAAGTTAAACATTTCATAAACAAGTAATTATTACTGAATATTTATCGAAATTTAATTTTGGTTTATCTGTTTAGGGTTTATTTATAGTCAAAAGAAAAACAATGAGCCAGAAAGAAACACCTTGCTTGCCGTTAGATATTTTTATATCATTTCAAGTTGACTGCTGGACCAGACAGAGCAGGATAAACTCATATGTCTGTACTAGGCAACTAGAATTATGTAAGAGATTGGTATCCAAAGTTATGCAGACATACATCTTTTATGTCATTATGTGCTCAGAGTGTAGCATACTGTAATGCTTAGCTTTTCCCAGCCTAGAAGCCCTAAAATGATTGCTAATTATATGCTTCTCTTTTGTGATAAAATAGTTTTATAAAATAACACTTTGTTAAGTTTTAGATTTATTAAAAGTATGTGCAGTTTATAAAATATAGAAGCCAGTATGGATATCTGTGTGTAAATTATATGGTGTAACTAAGACTACTACCACATTGCTACTATGTGTGGTTGAGATTCCATTGACCTAAGTAGTCCTGGTTTTTAGGAAAACTGCTTTTTATCGAAACAAAAAATATTTTTTACTTTACCACTACAGTTTTCAAACATACAAATTTTATTAAACTTCTAACCAATCCAGAATTGTTTAGGTAAGGTGAAATTATTAAACTTTTTGGCTTGACTCGTATTTCCTACAATCGCCAGAGTTTTATTCGGTTTAGAGCTAGACCATAAAATTCTCTATCATGGACGGAAATTATCTCTTGAGAAGTTTCAATAACTTGAAGATTTATTGAAAGGTCTCTATGAATACTCAACTCATTTGACCTTCTTTAATGTCTAAGAAGAACTTATAGATGAAGACGTGCTTTTAGATGACGTACCTGATATGAAGGCTCTGTCAAAAGCTCGAAATGACTAACTGTGAATTTGTAGAATACGATCCGATATCCAATACCATTTACCACATTTTCTATGCCACACACAGTACAACTAAGCCCAGGAAGCTAAATGGCTGAATTACTGGGACTTTTACCAGTTGGTAAAGAGTTGGATAGACAGATGGTCTCTATGTGTGTTTTTTCTTATAGCAAAGCCACATCAAGCTATCTGCTGAGTCCACCAGAGGGTCTGTGATAAGTTCATCCAGTCCAAGATGAACCGACAGCTTTGCCAGGTCATTTTGCTCATTTTGTTTGTCATGATTGTTGACAAAGACCACTCGTTATAAGCTGCGTGTTGTCCTTCGAAAGAACAAATGTACGTTTGAAAGGGTAATTAAGCACTTTGAATGTTTTATTGCTTTTTGTTCCAAATCTCTTTCACGTGGAGAAAAGGTTTGAGGTAATTACGGGGCAGCTGTAATACAACTGAAGTTTTAATAAATAACGAAATAGTCGTAAGACAGTGAAGATTTAGTTAAGGTTGTAAGGATAACAAAGTTTTGGTTAATCGCGTCGAGTATGTTGCTGACTTTTTCCAGTGTAATGTTCGTTGGACTTCTCTACTATTTATTTTTGTACTTTTAAAGTATTTTCTTCACAATTATTGTCATTGAAAGGGAAAACTCAGAGGAACTTGAAACTTGTGAATGCTATTTATATTGTTCATATATATTAAGGAAAGTAAAAATATTAAAATCCCTTATAATTAATAAATAATGATTGCTGTAGTTCTAACAATGTCTATATTTATTATTTAGAAGAAATAAATCATTTTGTTTATTTAATTTGACTTTAATTGCAGTTCAAATTAAGTTTTTCTAACTAATTAGTAATAAATAGATTGGACAAATTTATTAATTTATTTCTATATAACTTGAGAGGCTATCCGTGTTCTGCTCATTGAGGTATCGAATCTCGATTTTTAGCGTTATAAGCCATATGACTTATCACTGATCCACCGGGAACAGAAAGTAAGTAAAATAGGCTTAATAGGTACGCAAACAGGAATTGATTAATAAAGTGAAGAATATGGATGTATCTAAAGAAATATCTTAAAAAATAATAAGCGTCTACTTGGGAATTAATCAAACTAAACAATAACGAGAATGGAATAATATTATTTATTTGTCTTGAGAAGAGGGAACGTGAAGGAGTCGAATATACTGTACTTTAAATTTTGTAAACAGGCTGTGCAATATGAATATTTATTGTAACTTGCATGATCAGAAGAGCTCTATCAATATTGATTGAGGTTTTATGTAAAATACATAAACTCACAGTAACTATGAACAAACGTGTTTCAAAGTATATATGATGGTAAAATAATTCAGAAATTTCCAGGAAATAGTATTTTAAAATACGAATATTGACATATCTGAATACTTTTCGACAGATATCGCGAATTCTAAAACATTTTATCAGAACTCAGTGATCTACAAAAAAATAAAAAAATACAGTATTAATTAACGATTAGCGTCTACAATTGATCATACACATGAAACAACGTACTTTCTTTAGCGTTTAAGTAATCGGCATTGCTAAGCCTTTCCTTCTACATTTTTGACTGTCTGGAGAAGTGTACAGTGAAGTGTACTTCCAACAACAAAATTACAAACGTCTGCATTATTTGAAATTCCAGAAAGTTTATAAGAAAAATGTTGGGTAAAACAGATAGAGTTAAAATGATGGTTTTAAACATTTACTTATTTTTTCATGGGTTTTACGAAATTATCACTGTAGTGATTTTATTTGATTATGTTATAACGTTTTGTACCGGCAGAAGTTATATTTATGAAATGCATGTTTCTAAAAATATATATATTGAAAGCAGATTTTTCATTAATTAAATATATATAAAATGTAGCCTACAATGATCAAAGAAACACCTGACTTTTGATTAAAGTAATATTTTGTTGGTATTTGGAAGACTGTTTATACCATAACCTAGTGTGAGAAACAAAACAAAATGTGACGGTATTTATCTTCTGGCAATTTTTAAATTTCTTAAATAAAACAAATGATAAGATTTTGAAAATAATGGAAAGGTGAAACATATTATAGTATTATATTTAATTACTATCCAAACTAACATATATATATAAATATTTTATATACAATATAAATGTCTCAAAACTTGAAGTATATACACACAACTTGTAAATCTTAACTGGTGAAGTGGATCATTGATACGTTTTAGAAGATATAATTTTATTTAGTGGGCAGCTCACAAACTTGTTGTTTACCTGAGGCGCTTAACAACAAAACTCCAAAAACAAAGAGAGAAATTTAGAAGTTTCAAGTTTGTTTGTTTTGAATTTCGCGCAAAGCTACTCGAGGGCTATTTGCGCTAGCCGTCCCTAATTTAGCAGTGTAAGACTAGAGGGAAGGTAGTTAGTCATCATTATCCAACGCCAACTCTTGGGCTACTCTTTTACCAATAAATAGTGGGATTGACCGCAAATAATAACGCCCCCAAGGCTAAAAGGGTGAGCAATTTTGGTCCGACGGGGATGCGAAACCACGACTCTTGGATTACGAGTCGCACGCCTTAACCCACCTGGCCATGCCCTGCAAAGTTTCAAGTTTCATTGCCTATTCAATAATTTAATCGCTGATTTAAAAGTTCACCGGAAAGTCGAAGGAATTACACCGATTAATTCAGGATTCGATTTCACTGAATACTGCTAAAATATTCATAATTGAATTGTCGTTTTTTTAATTTATTTGATTTCGAAGATTATAAAAATTACAACCGGTTTTGCAGTTTCACAGAAAGGTAGAGTGGTAAAATTTGATTAAATGAGAAAATAATTAATGTACACTAATTATTGAAGTAATTTGTTTTTGAATTTCGCACAAAGCTACTCGAAGGCTATCTGTGCTAGCCGTCCCTAATTTAGCAGTGTAAGACTAGAGGGAAGGCAGCTAGTCATCACCACCCACCGCCAACTCTTGGGCTACTCTTTTACCAACGAATAGTGGGATTGACCGTAACATTATAGACCCCCACGGCTGGGAGGGCGAGCATGTTTAGCGCGACGCGGGCGCGAACCCGCGAATTGCGAGTCGCACACCTTACGCGCTTGGCCATGCTATTGAAGTAATAATATTAAAATATCATTTTCAGTTAAACGTTTGTTAATACGTATAAACCCATATTATATAAAAATTTATATAAAGAAATAAATCTTTTCAACTATTCACTATGTCATGTTCAGGAAAGATTCCACATTCAATACTATTACAGTACGTGTAGTATTGAGTTTTGTTGTTTTTTGAATTAAGCACAAAGCTACACAATGGGTTATCTGTGCTCTACCCACCACAGGTATCGAAACCCGGTTTTTAGCGTTGTAGGTTTGCAAACATACCGCTGAGCCACTGGGGGGCATAGTACTGAGAATTTAATATTAATCAAAGTTCTAAAACAATAATTCATTGCTTTAACTAGTTATATGAAGGTGGTTTACCTATTACAAAATAAATAGCAATAAAATTCTATCCTTCTAGTTTAAAATCATGGTTTTATTTCACGCATTGAACTTGTGAGGAGAAATTAAAATTATCAGAAGGTGAGTTTCGTTGACATATCATAATACTTCTTGTAACTTTCTTATTAGCGTTGTCTAATAATGCAAAACAATCACAGTGATAAAATTATAATAACAAACTACAAGCTTAAAAACTAATAAAAATAGATAATCAAACATTCTATATAATACTGTTATTGAAAATAATAAATAAATGTATAAAATTAATTTATATAATACATAAAAAGTAGTGTTTGGCTTGAAATATTGTCGCAGCTTTGATGTTCGTTCGATATAAACATCAATATAAATACTCATAAACCACATTTTACACAAAATGTTTCCTAAAAACAATGAATACCCACTAAACCGCTTCAAACATGTATCTTTGGAGGAACCTGATATTTGAATTAAGCCACTACGAAATATTTTATTGTTTAGATATGGTGTCATGCAACGATACATTACCAAGAACATAGGCAATAACTAATATTTATGCAAAGTGCGCTAATATTTGATTTTTAAATCTATCATTTGAAAATTTCATTATAATTTATTAAGATATGTATTTAACATCGTTTGTCTCATTGTTTTACTGTTTCATTAAAAGCAACTGTTTACCTACTACTAAGTACAATTGATGAATGATAGATTGAAGTTGGGATTTTATATAGCTGCGTACTTTTATATATTATGTTCATTCCACGAGTGAAGTTTAAAAACAAAGATTTAAAGATCTAGACAGTGTCTCTTAATGTAAGCAATTATTTATTACATCGATAAATATTCTACCATTTTCACTCTATAGTTTTTTTATTGAAATTGCATGTGTATTTGTTTGTGTTTGACCCTTTTCCTTGAAATTATCTCTGTATATCAATCCAAATCCTTGGGGGTTTGTGCATGTGTACGAACTCAAGAAGTAGGGGGATTGTATGGCCATCTATATGAATTAACGTGTTAATAATCTACCCTACTTCCACAAATTTAAAAGTTTCTATAAAATTAATCAGAAACAGTGTTATATCAATCATAAGCTATCTTGATAGCGCCATATTTATTCAAATAATGAGTAAGCGTCTGACAATAAATGTAAAAAAAAAAATGGTCTTTCAGGCTACAGCATTCTCTCATATCAGTTTATGCGACATCTGTCAGTTATTTTGTGGAGAAAACAACTACAACACTCAGGGTTCTATTTTGTCGAAGGAATCTAAACCACTGTTGCCTTACTTTATCACTATGTCAGTTGCAGATTAATTAATTAAAAGTCAATTAATATTTATAATGATTCAGTTCGTTGTGTTTATTTATTTTTCCAAAATTATTATTTGTACAAAACTTGCAATAAATTGAATAGCTTGAATAACGTGTGCCCACAAAAAATATTATAAAAATAGCTGTATGCAATAATACATTGAAAAATTAACTTACAATGAAATAATTTATTGCGTTTGTTTAACAAGTTTTATAGTGCCATTTGAATTCTATAAGGTTAGTGTAGTTATAGCAATACAAGATGTTTGACCAGGGCTTAAAGCAGTCGACTCATAATGTCGTGGGTTCGAATCCCTGTCACACTGCATATATGCTCGCTCTGCGAAGGTTATTTCCACTATTAGTTAATAAAAGAGTAGCTCAAGGATTGGCGGTCAGTAGTGATGATTATCTACCCTACCTTTAGTCTTACACTAGTAAATTAGGGACGGCTAACTCAGATAGTCCTTGTGTAGCTTTGCGCGAAATTCAAAACAAACAAATACGTTATATCAAACTCGCCTTTCAGTCGTGGGGGCATTATAATGTAAGGTCAATCCCACTATTCGTTGGTAAAAGAGTAGCCCAAGATTTGGCGGTGGGTGGTAATGACTAGTTGCCTTCCCTCTAGTTTTACAATGTCAAATTAGGGACGGCTAGCGCAGATAGCTATCGAGTAGCTTTGCGCGAAATTCAAACCAAACCAGTTTCAATAAGTAAATTTACATAAGTATAATATAAGACTTTTAAATCAAAAACTTCTGTCAAATTAACATTACAATCGAAATTAACTTTCTGTTTTATTTAAAATTCGTTGTACAGTGAATTTAGTAATGTTTGCAACGGTTACGTGAATACCAGAAATAAAAAAATGTTTAGAATCCAGCGATAAAACATATCTATTTCTTAAATTTTCAAATATGACAGAAATCGTTGACATTTTAATTGTTAAAATGTAAAATAATAGTTTAATATTCAGTTCTTTTTACCACAAATAAGACATTCTACTTGAGAAAATGTGTGTAAGTTTGAACAAACAACAGAGAGAGAAAAGACATTGCTGGCACTACAGCTTTAGAGCATTTTATACTTTATGTAAGGTTATTTCCTGAAACAAGCATGTTCTGAAACTGAAAGCAAAACAAATATTTATACTGAATAAATATAACTGAAAACCGAAAAATTTCACGACCATGATATTAATTCTAATTATGCGGCCTCGTTTTAAAATTAATACTTGTGAGTAAATATTTGGACACTACAAGACTGTATTTTTAAGTATTCTAATATAACCATACATATTTATAGTTGCATTCTGTCTAATACTCCTTTAATGAGAAAAATAACCTTTCAACAAATAACTGTAAGTTATAATCACTATATGATCCATGAATAAAATAACCTTAAAAGTAACATTTAAATTTCTTGACTTGGTGAAATGAACAGTTTCATATATTCCTTCAATATTTTTTTTTTTAGTTTTGTCTTTTATACAGTCTAAACAACTGAGTAAAACCACTCATCTTCTATGTAAAATGAATAGTATACTATGGTAGTAATTAGTGGTATTGATTAATATTAACTTCCATCAAAGTAAGCTAACTACATAGATAAGTGTCAAAAATTAACACAGAAATCAATATAGTTAACTTAATATATTATTCATACGTTCATACTTATTAATTTTTGTTTCGTCGTTGGCAAACATGAAGCTACAGAAGAGTATGCATGTACTGTAGTCACCGCAAGGATCGATTCCTGACTTTTAATGTTAGAAACTTGCAATCTTACTGCCGACACACCTTACTTAAAAATCGTTAATATGAATCGTTAAAATATGTTCCATCATAATTTTATTTATATTATGAATTTCGCGCAAAGCTGCACGAGGACTCTCTGCGTCAGCGGTCTCTAATTTAGCAATGTAAGACTAGAAGAAAAGCAGCTAGTCATTACCACCCACCGCCGACTCCTGGGCTACTCTTTTATCAATGAGTAGTGGGATTGACTGTCACAAAGCGAGCATATATTTGGTGCGACGGGAATTCGTACCAACGCCCCCAGATTACGAGTCGAGCTCCTAACCACCTGGCCATGCCGGGCCTGTATATTTTGTTTGTGATTCGAACATTATTAACGAATTTGTAACTAAACATTCACTAATTCAAAGTAACTTGGCTTATAAATAGTTTACAAAAAATATTTAAAAGCTGATGGGAACGAAGAACCATCAGTTAATCAGGGTGAAAATTAATGTTGTTTTGTTAAATTATTTAAATTGATATTTCAAAATAACCTGTTAATGAAAATACTAAACTTCAAATTATATACTTCTGTATACCTGTAAGAACAGTTATACTTCAGAATAAAAATTAAAATGAGAATAAAGTGTAAATTTCCATAGCACATTTGTTTATTTTTAAAATTCACAACTGTTACATATTCATTTTGGATTAATCAGTTTTTGGAATTTCGCACAAATCTACTCGAGGGCTATTTGCGCTAGCCGTCTCTAATTTAGTAGTGTAAGACTAGGGGAAGGCAGCTAGTCATCACTACCGACCGCCAACTCTTGGGATACTCTTTTACCAACGAATAGTGGGATTGACCGTAACATATAACGCTCCCACGGCTGAAAGGGCGAGCATATTTGGTGCGACCGGAATTCGAACCCGTGGATTACAAGTCGAACGCCTTAACACACTTTGCCATGCCGGGACACTTGGATTAATATTTGTTACGGAAATAGAGATACATATAAGTGTGGCGTCATTTTATTGCTAAACGCTCCAAAACAGTGGTTCGAAACTTTGACAACCTTAATGATATGATTTATTGAAATGTGTTCCATGCTATTCATGGGTGTAGGCAAATGGAAATTTTTTATTTAATTTATGTACCCCGCTGGTACAGTGGTAAGTCTACGGAAATACAATGCTAAAATCAGAGGTTTGGCTCTCCTTGGTGGACTCAGCAGATAGCCCGATGTGGCTTTGCTATAAGAAAACACACACACATATTTAATTTATTTATTTTCTTTGTCTTAAGCCTCATGTTTGCTCAGTTTCAGTTTGGAGTTGTTTTTCTGACGAGTTTTGTTCTTTGACTTATCTACAAGCAAAAATACATTGTGTTTCTCTGATCGAAAATCATGGAAGAATGCAAAATTGTAATTCAAGTTGCATTCATCAATTACTTAAGACAATTGTATACAACTAATTTGTTTCATCTGATTTGTGTTTGTTGCTTTTCCTGTTGAACATGTGTTTTACTTGTAAGTCACTTCCTCTATGAAAAATGGATAGAAAAGACCAAATATTTTAATGTGAATATATATTTCAGCTCTAGGTTGTAATCTAACACCTTTATGTAGCAAAAGTAATACATATTATATATTTTCTGAAACGATATACTTTTAGTCAAAATCTGTAGAGTGAAAAAGAATAAGCTGGTTATTCGGGTGTTATTGATTGCCTAATATATGTTAGAATTTAAAATATTGAAGGATTGTTAAGTCGGTGGTCAAAACGAAGTTAGGTTAACATAAGGTTATGCTGTCGTTATTTATTCTTTTAATGTGTATATTATGATTTATTTTGAATGAATCAGACAGCAGTGATTTTATTAGACTTGAAAATATTAAGTTAAAGTATTGTGCCTTAAGTAATTTGAAACTGTGTATTTTTCAAGGTTCATAGAAAGATTAAAATGTGTTAAATTAAACACAAGCAGATTAAAAACGTACGAGTTCTATTTAACTAAACATCAATAAAATTTTAAATAGACGTCTTAATTATGTATTATGAACATTTTAAATAACGATTTTTTTTACAAATGAGTTTCTTTCTTATTTTTCACAGAAGAAACCCCTTGGGATTTTAAGATAACTGAAAAATTAACTGTAAAATACTATAGCTAATTCAAAGAGTTTCAACATTGAAAAAAACTATCATTTTTTTATTAATGATAAATTAATTGAAACGTATGTAACTTTAACAGAAGGTTACAACTTGAAACAATTCCGTAAGGTGATGTCAAGAAAACCCACTTGTAGAGAAATATATACGCAAAAACGGCAAAAACATCTCCAAACCTCATAAACCAGATTGTCCATTACGACCAATAATGCCCACATATGAATCGTTTAATTGCAATCTTGGTAAATACTTAGCATGGGCATTCTCCAAATATGTAACATCAGCCAGCTCATTCATCAAAGACTCTTTTAATTTCAAGTCTAATCTAAATCAACTTAATCATAAAGCCTTGATGGCCAGTTTCGATGTTATATGCCTCTTTACAGAAGTTCCAACCACTGAAGCCCGCAAGATAGCCTTAGAACTCTATATCCGAGACCATAACTCAACTATAGACATTCCCAGCAACCAATTAGCAACCCTCATAGAATTTACCACGATGAAGACAAACTTCATGTTCAACAACCACAACTATACTCTTCAAAACAAGAAACGCAAAAGGGATATTTACGTTACTTTAAAGAGAAATATGTGTAATAACGTTAAAAGCTCAGAGTATGTAATTTTACACGTGTTAAGGCACTGATTGTCAGACCAAAATGACAATAAACGTTGTGCACTTTGAAAACGGAGGAAAACAACGGATTTTTCGCCAAAACGCATGCGTGTCCAACAAATTTGTTTGAGAGATCTGCATGTTCTGCAAGTGAAACATGTGCAAAATCACTATAAATGTGACGGGTTCTCGGTTTCCATAGCTCAGTGTTAAGCCACCGACACGCAATACAGTTACGCCAAGACTGACTGAAGCACAACGCAACAACGCCATTGGTCGCTTGGATGCTGGCGAATCTCGATCAGATGTTGCCAGAGCTGTGAATGTCCACCCAAGCACCATCACAAGGCTATGGAATCGTCACCAACAACATGGATCAACTCGTGACCGTCCACGATCTGGCAGACCTTGTGTGACCACGCCCGCACAAGATCGCTACATCCGGTTACGTCACCTTCAGGATAGAACCACCACTGCGACGTCTACTGCCTCAACCATACCAGGGCTGCGTAGGATGTCCGAACAGACCGTACGCAACCGTCTACGAGATCCAGGAATCCGACCTCGACGTCCAGTCAGAGGCGTCATCCTCATCCAGCAACATCGTCAAGCACGGCTGCAGTGGACTCGGGCACATCGGGTATGGCCTCATCGACGATGGAGGCATGTTTGGTTCAGCGATGAATCACGTTTTATGCTTCGTAGGCAGGATGGAAGGACCCGTGTTTATCGTCGCCGAGGTAAACGTTTTGCAGCAAACTGTGTGCAGGATGTTAACAGATATGGTGGTGGCAGCGTCATGATGTAAGCTGTCATCGTCTACAATGCCAGAACAGACCTTTTGCACATTCTAGGGAATCTTACGGCTCAACGATACGTCGACGAGATTCTTAGGCCCCATGTGCAATCCATCATGGTGAACGTCAACGACGTTTTTCAACATGACAACGCCCGTCCTCAAACAGCCCGACTCACCATTGTCTTCTTGAGACACCACAACATCAACGTTCTTCCCTGGCCCTCCAGATCACCAGATTTAAACCCCATCGAATATCTTTGGGACGAGTTGGACCGACGTATGCGACGGCGACAACCTCAACCGCAGACTCTACCTCAGCTTGCAGCAGCTTTGCACGCTGAGTGGACAGCCATTCCACAGGATGTGATTCGTCATCTCATTGCTTCCATGGGCAGGAGATGACAAGCAGTTATTGATGCTCACGGGGGGCATACTCGTTATTGACGATGAGTGACGTTAAACTTCACCTAGTGAGCGTGGACTTCGCCTTTGCAGACTTTGGATGTTCAGCAGTGAATGTGCAAAGTTTCACACATGTCATATAGAAATAACCGGAATAAACTTGTTAACAATTTGTCTCATGTTTTGCCTTTTGCGTTTTTTTTTTTTTTGAAGAGTTATATGTAGAAACGGCTCGTTTCGGTTGAGAAAATTTTTTTACGTAAAATTTTTCTCTACAAGTGGGTTTTCTCGACATCACTGATTAATGCTCTTTTGTTCTTCTGGAAATCGTAGATATCAAGTGTTTGTGATAATCTTATTTAATTTTCCAAAATTAAGAATTATTTGATGAACATCTTAAAATTAGTCACTTTTGGTAGTGTTCCTGTTATTTTTTCTTTATGGAATCAGTAATGCCTCTTGTCTTTAGTTTATGGAACTGATACAGACAAATGATGTGAAAAGGTGATTTTCTTAAAATCACTCAGTGTTAGTAATTTAGAGTTCAGGCTATCTAAGCAGAAAGTTCTTGCCCCTCTCCTCAGAAGCAAAGCGATATGCCTAGGTACTTCTACCGCTTGAAACCTGGTTTCGATGCTCATGGTAGATAGAATACAGACAACACATTGTATAACTCTGTACTTAACCACGAAGAAACAGGGAATTTTTGCATAGCAATGGAAAAAAACTCTACTAAGTCTTACAATTTTATTTTGTTAGTATGTAATGCTTATGTATAAAAACGTTTCTAAAATCGTTAATTTTGATAATTTATAACGTTTTAGTTTTAACAGTCATTATGTTATTGACTTTAGTTTGACTAGAAATGTTTAGTGTATGATATCTCGAATTTAAATATTTCATGTTTGAAATAACGTAAGTATTAAAACACTCCTTTCCAGGAATACCTGGAATAAGATTTAAATTAAAGTTGTTTTTGGATTATTAAGTAAAAAACTACAACAACATAACAACAGATTGTAATCAACTCAATAAAAATAACATTATTTATTCAGCTTAATTGTTTGTTTTTGAATTTCGCACAAAGCTACTCGAGGGCTATCTGTGCTAGCCGTCCCTAATTTAGTATTGTAAGACTAGAGGAAAGGCAACTAGTCATCACCACCCATCGCCAACTCTTGGGCTACTCTTTTACCAACGAATAGTGGGATTGACCATCACATTATAACGCCCCCACGGCTGAAAGGGCGAGCATGTTTGGTGCGACGAGGATGCGAACCCGCGACCCTCAGATTACGAGTCGCATGCCTTAACACGCTTGGCCATGCTAGGCCTTTATGCAGATTAAACACTCTGTTTATTATCGTATGTATGGATATTAGAATTAGCTTGCAACCTAGAAAATTGACCTGATGATATTGCAAAACTAAAGAGGTTTAAGCATGACACAAAAGCTAAAATAAAGTCATTATGGTGCCTTTTTTCTTAATCACAAGCTGAGATACACATACAATTCTTGAATAAATTAATCTAGTTAATTATGATACTAATCAACTAACATGTAATAATATTGTATCTTATGACATGATTCAATTAAAAATTATAAAATTAAATACATTGAAAAATAGCAAATTGTAGATGTATCGTATCTTTAACCTCGTGGTAGAGAAGAAGGCAGTGTACTATAATGTGTGTAATTAATTATTAAACTCAAAACAGTGGAAATTACTTTAATATTTTAGTAAAAATTATAAGCATTTAAGCCTAGAGACGTGGGAGACTAAAGTTAGATCCGAGTTCGTTAGTTGAATGAAGTAAAACGAGCTGTTTCATTGATTGTTTTTCAGCTATTAAATAACGAACAAAGAAACAGTCTGCTTTTTGTTTTTGAATTTTTAAAAATAAGCTTGATTTTTCATGTTTTGAATTTTTAAAAGCTATGACGATGCCGTAATTTGTATTATGTTTTTTACAAAACTAACTCAAGAGGTGCTGCAGGTGTATCGCTTTATCATTGATGTATAACTAACAGCTTTGTTTGGGATTCTATACAAAAAGTCTTAAGTTTATATTGAGAAGGAGAGAGAAGTGTTTCTGAGAAGTTTAGTTTGGTTTCAGGGGTCATTTCAGAAAGAAAGATATTTTATATCAGACTTGAAAGAGTTTTTGAGTCCAGATATTAATCGTAGGTTATTGTTTTAATGTGTTTCTAGCTTTTTATTTACGACTGTAAAGAGTTAGTAAATTTAAGATTTAGTCTTAAATTTTGTAACTTCTGTAAGCCTTGTGCTCTTGAGAACTGTTAAAAATTGTACAGTGGACTCTTGTAACTGTACATCTTGCATGAATTTCATCTTTAAATTTTACAGCCTGAAACTCAATTTCCACATACTTTGTCTGATGTTATTATATTAAATTTAAAAGACAGTCCCTAAGTGGATTTTTTGTGTATTGTATGCGTTTGTAAATTATTGTCATATTTGATGTTTGTGTGTTTTTCTTGTTATAATATATCTATAAAAGTACAACATTGTAGGTTGTCATTTTCTTTTGTTGTTACTTATTATTTAATACGGTAATACAGGATCATAATAGAAGAGAACACAAATGATGAAGCAGTTCGTTTTCATCTACTGAGTTTTAGACGCTCCTTTCTGCACGAGGGCTACCTGCACTAACCGTTCCTAATTTAGTAGTGATAGATTAGAATAAAATCATCTAGTTATCACTACCATTCACCATCTTTTGGGCTATTCTTCTATCATCGAATAGTTGGATTGACAATGACATATAACGCGACCACGGCTGAAAGGGCGTGCATATTTAGTAGGAGAGGGATTCAAACCCTTATCTCACAGATTGCGAGTCGAGCGCCTTAACCACCTTGCCATGCTAGTCCCAAAACGTAATACGTGAAATTCAATGCTAATGTCCAGTTTCGATTGTCTGTATAACTTGCAACGTTTTGACAATGAAAAGGATAATCAGGAAGCGAAATGCTGAATTAAGTTTCTCCAGAGTTGATGCATTAATAATAAAGCCAATCACATGTATTAACTATTGAAATGCTATTTTGCCCTTTATACTTCTTTTTAAAGCTATCCAGAAATTTTATTGAACATATGCGAATAGCTACATTCTCTTTCCATACACAATCCCTTGAGTATAACTTCCGATGAATGGTCATGGTAATTGAAGATGTGCTCTTGGTTCAGTGACAATAAAATGGCATGAATGAAATCCCAACGGAAACCAGTCCTTGGACGAAGAGCTTCTAATCGTTTCTGGTACAGGTAATAGTAGGTGACCTTCTCTTGTTATTTGCCCGGAATGGAATAATAGAATATTTCATATCCTTGTTCAGCAATCATGGTTTTAACTTACCAGTAAAATTAAAATATAGAACTCCTTTCTTATTAGTATATTTTATTCAAGTATTGTAAACTGCTCTTTTCCATATAACTGAATTTCAACGAGAAAAATACAGATATTTGATTGGATAATCACTTAAATCCTCATATATTTCTTTCAGTGGTGCAACTTCGAGAATGATATCTTTGTGTAATCTTCAAGTATTACCAGCCTAATAAGAATACTCATGAACATCAACTATTGGCTGATAATATGTATTTCATAGGCTAATCTGAGTTAATTCAACGGCTGCTATTTTACGATTCATCCCTCTTATTAGTCATAGATATCTTCACATTCATTGGCTTTCCCTGTTCTATCTCTGTCTTTATTTTCAAAACTTATTGTGCACATACTGGAAACATGTAAACTGCTTTTTCAATAAAGAAACAGTAATGTGTTTTCCTTGTACCTTTCCTACACAATGTGATTTTTTGAACTATAAAGTACACTTTGAATTATGTGCAATCATTTTATGCACAGCAAATTAGTCCAGTTACCTACTAATTTTCTATATCTTCTTTTATCAACATTTAATATGCAGTTTTTCATTTCTGAAAAATCATTTTAACCATAATTTCTACGTTATTTCTGTATGTAATGAATATGTAGATGACATATTATCAGTATGATTATTTTCACTATAAGAGTTTTTCGTCCTCAGCTAGGACAGCGGTAAGTGAACTCACGAAATAACTCAACATGAATTTTTTAAGAAAACAAACACACTTTTACAACGTTATCTGCACCATTGTTTCCGATTATTATATCAGTCTCTTCTTTCCCTTTTCTGTTCCAAAATCAGTAGGTACACTTTCGAATATATTTTAAAGAATAATACATTATCATCCATGCAGACTGATCGAATATTTGAAAGGGGTTCAGCAGCAGTTTGACATATTGAAATATCATGATCCAACTTAATGACAGAATAAAGTAGAAAAACCAGAAACGAAAAAGGAACTAGGTTGTTTATTTTTGTAAAAGAGCCGTATTGTGTTGCTGGCACGAAAGAAACATAGACATTGTTTACGAATTATGATAAATTTGGACAACGACATTCCGGTAGGACTTGTTTTCATTTCAACAGAATAGGCTGCCAACACCACAAACACTTTGTTTGTATTTGTATAAGAATCAGAAAATAACTTTATAAAATCAAACTTAAGTGCTTTAACAATCGTCGAGTAGACTAAAGTTAAACATCGGTTATATATACTTTTTCAAATAAATAAAATTATAGTGTACCGTCTTCCAATTATAGTGTACCGTCTTCCAATAACTATTTCTGATATTAAACTACGATTTCCCGGAATGGCCAGGTACTTCGGGCGCTCGACTCGTAAGCTGAGGGTCATAGGTTCGAATCCCCGTCACACCAAACATACTTGCTCCTTCAGCCATAGAAACGTTATAATGTAACGGGTAATCCCACTATTCGCTGCCAAAACAGTAGTCCAAGAGTTGGCGATGAGTAATGATGACAACCTGCTTTCCCTCTAGTCTTACACTGCTAACTTAGGGACGGTCACCACTGATAGCCCTCGTGTAGTTCTTCGCGAAATCAAAAACAAATAAAAACCAAAATTTACGAACGAAAATTACTTTCACATCACTGGATTCAGCCTCAGATCATAGAAGCTAAATGTTTATAAGATATTGCAAACTAAAAGCAAACTAGTTAATTTTGTGTTATTCAGTAGTTCAAAAACAAAAGAAACAGTCCGTTTTTTCATTATTCGAAAACGTAAAATAAGTTGGTTCATTGTTTCTTTATTTAAAAGTTGAAAAAAAACTAGTTTGTTTTTCGAATAACGAATACGAACAAAGATTTTGCATCTAACTTTAACTTGTTCTATGCGTTTAATATTTCTTTTAAAACCATGCATGTCTCCAATTCTTAACTGTAGAATGCAGTAGAATACATTGCTTGAAATACAATGCATCATGAATAAATTATAAAATTGTTTAATTTAGTGCACTAGGTGATGAAATGTGAAGTTTTCTTTTCTAGATGTTTTAAATATTTAACACAACAACAGAAAATGAGTTTTTCTACTCTTATTTTACGATTAATTTAAACACAGAATAACAGTTTATACAAAACCAAGGCAACGTAGTAAAAAATAAGTATGCAGGCAAAACTTAGAACTCTATGATAAAGTGTATTTATGTTTTGGACTATATGACTTACTGGAAAGGAAGTATGTCTGTGTTGAGCTCTTGTTATATAACTAAAACATTTTCTAATATTATTTTGCAAGAAAATAAAATATATGCAGAACAGCTCTTTTTTATTGAGTTATAAGCTTCCTTAGCAGTTGAAGTTTAGGAATAAGCAATGTATGAAATATACATGTATTGTAAACGCAAGTTAAAGTTAATGAAAAAAATAAAATGTAAATATAAATTTACTCAATTTATTGTAAATAAGCTGGTAAAGGTATAGAAATAAATTAAACGTTTGGATACATGACTGTTATAGGTCACGAAAATATATTTTGTATTAATGATTAAAATAATCATATACTGTTATGTTCAAAGTTCATTTGTATACATAAACAAAGCAAAACAAGAAGAAAAATTCCAAAATTAAACATGAAGTCCAGTTTACCAATGGAATTCTCCTTCTCCTTGAATTATACCGGTTTCGGAAATTTTACCCATCACTCGTAACCCTGAGCAGTAGTAGTGGATTGTGTATTGTAAGTATAGTGTTTTGGTTGTACTTTTGAACTACAGTATCGTGACTAGAGAACTAAAACGCATACATTAACTTCAATATAGATTTTGAGTTTACAAATTAAGATGTGAAATTATGAGATTTACAACTGAAGGCTTCACATTTTTCAGTACATCGTATTAGCTGGGTAGAAAAAAAAAATTAAAAGAAGAAATTTTGAAACTAACTTAAACGTAGTTTGGTAATAGTATATGGATAATTAATTTTAGCCAGTAAAGAGAATATAGAACATATTTCACAGTGAGCTTATTTGATAAACGTTTTGTGATTCGCAACTTTCGTCTCTCGCCAGAACTGATAAGTGTTTCAAAATCATCAGTGACTAGCAAACTATTTTGCTGAATTACCGATAGTTAAAAAAATGATTTTACTTATTTTCATACGACGGATATATTATAGTTTATATTTTTAAAAAAAGTATTTATTTTTAACTTACTACTAATTTAGAGTTTATTAAAATGTAAACATTATGTCCCTGGATTATTTAAAACTAATATTCAAGTAATGGAAACATCCTTGTTACAGGGTTATTAGCAAATGTATTTTAAAATAGTGAAAAGAGAAAAGAAATAATGGATATAAAAGATTACGTAGATATATTAATGGATGTGTTACCCACGTGTATAGTTTCAAGCATTCACTCTCCAAAACCCCCAGTGGCTCAGTGGTATGTCTGTGGACTTACAACGCTCTAAAGCGGATTTCGATACCCGTGATGGGTAGAGCACAGAAAACCCATTGTAGCTTTGTGCTTAATTCAAAAACAACATCACTCTGAAAAGAAAAGTAATTTTGAAGTGTTAAATAATTGCTAGTTTTATTAATTTGACGAGCGATATGTGCAATTAGTATGTGTAATGGAAGAACAGGAAATGCGTAAAAATAATTTGTTTGGTAAAAATCTAGGATTTCATGTTTTGTCACATTCATTATAATCACACAATTGTTTTCGTATCTTTGCCTTTAAACTGAATGGAACAAAAGAGCAGTCTGTGTCAAACAGTTGAAATGGAATTGTGAGGATATAAAGTGAACAACAGTAAAAAATTACGAAAGTCAACATTGATGAGATATTCAAATATATTAATAAATATATTTAACTAAGATAGTTCCGACTTTTATGTATACGATAAATATGTAAAGATAGGTCTTAATATATGGTGTTACTTTATAAAAGTAGTCCAATGTAAGTAAGCTATCTGCAAAATACTATTGTTAAGATAAATAAATAATTATCAAAATACATCACATTTCAGTTTGTTCGAAGAATGTATCTCGCCTATAATGGCTGTGAAAGCTAAACTAGACAAATGTTTAAACCTAGAATTATTGGCTTTTGGTTTTATAAATCCATTTTTCTAAAATATTTATGCTTGTGTTGTTGTTGTTTTGTTCTTTTGAATTAAGTACAAAGCTACACAATGGGCTCTCTGTACTCTGCTCACCACGGGTATGGAAACCCGGTTTTTAGCGTTGTAATTCCACAGACATACCGCTGAGCCATTGGGGGGCTTATGCTTGTGAATACACGGTTTTGTGTGTTACAGAATTTTATTTTAATACATGAGTGAAACAGAGCTATCATCACTATTGCAATAAATGCAACTAATCAGGCTGTGATTCTGTACATATTTTGAGGATAATATACCTGAGTGATTTCATCCTTTGTTTTGATCAGTTCCCAATTTCAAGCGTGTAACAGGAAGAACATAAAACTACCCAACTTAATGTAATATGTTAGCCTACCTTTTGTAAATGGTATAAAAATAAGTCGATAATTTGGGGGTTAAGATATTTTTAAAGCTTTTTGTTTCATTGAGTTTTACCGTATAGGCTGATTTTATGAATATGCTTTTTTTATAACATATTTCGTTACATCAAAATAATCAGTGTTCGAATATTTTGTACTTGAAAGCTTTCCAAAAATATTTTACAAATTGTTTTTAGCTCCGTTTATATTTTCTTGATCTAAATTGTACTTAGAACTTTATAATTTTTCTACGTTGAGTGTAATTGAAAAATAAGCTATACCACGAAATTTTCTTAAGCGTTCAGCGTGTAAGCTATCTCAAGTGAAGACCAGAGTTATGTGTTATTTTTCAAAGAACAAAATAACTTCGAACGAAAATATGGTTCCAATATAAGTCATTTTTTATTTTATCCTACCAGTCTTTTGCTTATAAACATATCAGTTGAGAAATTAATCGATAGTGATTATATGAGAGTGATTTTGTTTTTTTATTGTAAATATAAAAGATTCAATATATTTTCATCATCATAAAAAGTTTCATGAAGTACATAGGAATACTAAGCAACAGAATTAGCCAACAAATGAAGTGTTCGAGTGACAATATAGACTAATATATCACATACCGCATTTTCCGTCGGCTGTAAGGTTAGGTTATATATTGTATAGAGTTTAAGACCTGTCTTTCTTTTGTTAAGTAAAACGCTTTACAATAAGCTTAATAAGTTCATAAGCTTTCTGCTGAATTACTTTGGAGCTCAAGCCCTGTCAAAGAGTTCTCCTCTTTCGATTAATATAATGTAAAGATAAACGTTCTTTGGAGCATTTGTTTAAAATTATCTTGTACCTAGAAATGGGATATTTCTAATATTAAACTTAACTTTGAGTAAATAACAAAAGCTGTGCATATATTTTGATTTTGGATATCTATAGAGGTTAATTGATGGTCACCAAATATATTAGAAACAACCTAAACGTACATCACATCTCCAAAGAAGAATACCACAGAGGTAGCCTACAAACATAATTATAGTTAAAAGTATATTAAAATTATTAATAGTGAATATATGAGAAGAATGACGATTTTACTTCAGTAATTTTCATATAATTGTAAATTTATAAATTTTCAAGTATTCGATGAAAAGTGGTTTTATTAACACTCATTTGAAATAATTCTCTCAAGATATTTGTACATAAAATAGTTTAAAACATAAATATAAATGTGTAAAACAAAAGTTTGGTCAAGCATTTCTCTTTACCTTTATTTAGGAAAAGAGGCATATATGGAAGTTACTAAGAATAAAATGTATCTGTTTATAGACGCACATGACAATAATTAATGCTATATTTAGAATTATGATCATACACGTAGAGCTTTTACCTATTTATAGCTTAATTTTTTTAACCTTAATGTAAACTACTATAGCTTGATTGAGATAAATTGTTAAGTTAATTTACAGCTTTAAGTTGTTATAAGCCAAGTAAAAGAAATAAATAAGTACTATAAGAAATAGCTTAAAATATTACATTAAGATGGATTTACAACTACATTATTGACTCCTTTCTAATGCACGCATGTCTGTCTTCACTGTGGCTATACAATAGATAAATAACGGTGTTTATTGTCAAATAAATTACTAATACAATGAAAGATAAGGTCTTTATCAGTCGTTTTAGCTTATTTGTTTCGGTATCAAATCTGTGGTGGTAGTAGCTATGTTACAGGAATCAGTAGGCTGAAACAACTAACCAAGACTTTATATTTCATTGTGATACATCATTTTTATTTGTTTACTTTTATTATACAGTAGCATTATGTGTCTGAAACGAAACTACTCTTCATATCACATTTTTTTGTTATTCAAATCAACATTTAAGCACAAAATGTTAGACAAATAAATCACCAAGTAGATAGAAATATATATATTAGAATATCTCGATTCTTTTGTGTGTGAGTAAAGCTGAAGTGTATTATTTTATTCACGTTGTTTCTGTTTTTACCAAACTGGGTGGACATAACCAGTTCTATAGTAGATTATGGTGTTATCACCTCATTCGTTTTCACAAGTCTGTTCTATCGAGTCCTTGCGTTCTTGTTTCGTTTCTAACAGTATATTTACTGAATATTTTACTTTATGTTTCGCATCCGAATGTACTAAAGCAATACATACAAATTCATAGTCGACTATTGAAGTAAAAAATGAGTAAAAAAGTAGAGCCATCAAGATTGTTCAATAAACAGTATAATAACAATAATTTTGAAAATTAAAAAAAGAAGAGTAAAAACGAAAAGATAAATATTTAACAAACTGATGATAGAAAATGTCAGAACACTGGAAATAGTAAAGAGAATACATATGGACAACTATTTAATATTGGTTATTTTATTCGTTTCTCTGATAAATTCGCCACTTGACTTCATACACAAAAAAGAGATTCCCTAGTAACAGTATTTCTTACATCTTAGCTACAATTCAGATTAATTACTTGGGCATGTATCTATAATAATGCAGCTGACGATGCCCAAAGTGTTATTAATAAATAATAATTTTCAAATTCTTTGAAATATTATTTACATGGATATATATTTATTTTTGAAGAGTAATTAAAGTGAAATTTAACAGGAATGAGTACTCAACCCGAATAATTTAACTGAGGCTTAAAGGTTTATTAAGATGTTTAATTTAGCACACGTATATTTATAATGGATGTAGCTCTATGAATTATAGAGTACTGTAATTCACGAACGGGTTTAGTTCAGCATAAGCTCTGCTTCTGATCGAGCTACATATAATGAAAGATCTTAAAAACTGTTCGTTATTGTAAAACATTGGATACGACCATTGATTATTATGTAACACTACAAAAAACAAGATCACATTTTTCACTGTTTCAAACATACACAAAGTTTCGTTGAACAATGGGGAATATTAATTGTTCCTTAACTGTAAAAAGTTTGGAGTTTGGTGTTGAGTTTCAACTCGTGTTTCATTTCATACTCATTTCAAACATTACGTTGTACAGACTTCGTTTTATAAGACAACTAGAAAGGATCAGTACTTAATTAGAATGATAAATTTACTATATTTGTCTCGCCCGTTAATAACTTTAAATAACATAAGATTGTATAACTTTCAAAATGAAGGGGGATTTCAGTAATATTAGCATTAATTTCGATGGTGTTTTCATGTTTAGTATCGGACCTCCATGGCCAAGTGGTTATGGCGCTCGAATTGTAATCTAAGGGTCGCGAGTTCGAATCTCCGTCGCACCAAACATGCTTACTCTTTCACTAATAGAGGCCTTATAACAGTGACGGTCAATCCCATTATTCATTGTTAAAAGAGTAGCCCAAGAGTTAACGGTGAGTGGTAACGACTAGCTGCCTTTCCTATAGTCTTACACTGCTAAATTATAGATAGATAGCCCTTGTGTAGCTTTGCGCGAAATTCATAAACAAACAAACATTATTTAGTAAAAATGTGATTTGCAGAACCAAAACGCAGATAATGTTTGTTTCTAAATAAAAAACGTAGATTTTCAATCTGTTGTATAACATGTTTCGAATAAGCACGACGTGCCTATGAGTAAGTTACTTTTATACCTGCAAAACAGACGACTATGTTTTATCTACATCTTTCGGTGTACTATATGCTATGTACAAAATTTATAATTTTTTGTAAACCAGAAAAAAGTTATTCCTAACATGATATTGTTGTTGTTTTGAATTAAGTAAAATCTTCACAATGGGTTATCAGTACTTTGCTCATCACGAGTATCGAAACCTGGTTTTAGTATTAGAAGTTCGCAGACACTGCTGTGCCACTGGAGGTGGGGCTAACAAACGAAGTAGAGAAAACAACAATATTATATAATAACTCGTGATTATTCTGTGTACACTCAGATATAACTTTTATTTATATATCTACTTCAGTTTCAACGTTTATTTGAGTTAAATATATATTTAGAAATGCATGTAACCTACACTATTAAATCTGTATTGCGAAATTCCCACCTGATCACAAAAGTTGTAGAAGATTTCCGAGTGCAAGAAACAATATATATGTGCACGTGAATGTCAGTATTGTTATTTTAGCTAAAATCTCTGGAATCCAGCCCAACGCTTATAAAAAGCAACCAACACAAAAAACGGAGAAACAGTATTTATTGTTGGTTTGCTACTGTTAATATACTATAAATCTGGGAAGTTATAACTGTGATTATACTTATTAGTCGGGAACATCAGATATTAAATCAGGAACATTTGTGGATTTGGAAAATTACAAACTGTTTAAATTCAGTAAATTAACATAGGATGTTAGTATTTTTACAAAGATATTATAAAACTTCAACTGTGAAAACCAATGTGCGGTCATAGAAGAGCTAGCCAGCTCCCAGTTAAATGAACTGTACCTCTATCAACTCGAAATTATTTCACCTATCGTGAACCCTTGATAGGATATCGAGAAAGTTTCGGATCAGATAGAAGACTCAGTATTGGTTGTAAGTTTGTAAGTCATTTGAACATAAACCATCGTTCCCTGCTGAGACAGCGGTAAGTCTTTGAGTTGACAACGATAAAATTAGGGGATCGATTCCCATCGGAAGAGACAACAGATAGTCTGATGTGGCTTTACTATATGAAAAACAAAGAAACAAACAAATGTAGTTAATTATTTGTAATAACTGGTTTTACAAATTTTATTATTATATATGCAAAAACGGCTCGTTTGGGTTGAGAAAATAATTTACATAGAAGAGCAAATAACGTTTCGACCTTCTTCGGTCATCGTCAGGTTCACAAAGAAAGAAAGAGGTAACTGACCGGAAGCTGACCACATGTTTGGAAGGGGTTGTGTAACTGAGTGTCGGAATGTAGAGGGCGGTGTTAGATGTTTGAATATATAATTTTATTTTATTATATTTAATATAGGTGTAAAGGCGTTCCTTTATATTGGTTTATTTTGGGTTTAAGTTATTGTATAAGTAAGACTTCTTTAATTTTGCGTTTGTTTATGTTTGTTTCTTTATTTAGTATTTGAGTGTTTTCTATGGTTATGTTGTGTTTATTTGACTTGCAGTGTTCGAAAACGTGTGAAGGTGACTTTTTATGTTCTTTGAATCTGGTTTCCATTTTTGAAAAATTTTGAAACTGCTAATTGGGGCTACTCATTATCTGGAACTTTAAATCTTGCTAAAATGGTTTGTGCAACGAGTCTTGTGTATTTTATTTCATCTATCTGTTCAATTACTATTTTTAATAATTTTTCTGTAAGTCTAAAACCTTAAATAAAAGACAACTGTCGTCATTTTACATTATTGTCTGAAACTTAACTGCAAGAAAGATACAGATCTTAAGATTTGTCTTTTTTTTCGTTTCCACACAGATGATGCTTGTGTTTTACTCTTGTATCATTGATTTCTTAGGCTGGAAGGATATTTACTGAATCATTAAATTAAAATAACCAAGTATAGTGATGACAAACATAGTCAATAAATGCATTAATGTTGATGAGTATTTTAAGACTTCATTTTCAAAACCCTTCTCTTCTCTTGAAGTCGTCCCGCAGTGGCACATCAGTATGTCTGCGGACTTACACAGCTTAAAATCGGCTTTCGATACCCATGGTTGGCACAGCACACTGAGTCTATTACGTAGTTTTATGCTTAATTTCAAACAATCCAAAATTCTCGAAGTAAATACTCCTTAAATAACGTAAGCTTTGAACACTGCCAAATTCATTTAATTTGTTTAGTAACTAAGCTAAACTTTTTTTCGCCAGTATGTGTAAGTAATACTTAGCAAATGTGGAATAGAAGTGTTATAAATCTAACAAGATCCAAAATGTGTCGAAAGACCAGTTGTTTTAAAATGTTTGTTTAAAATTGTAATATGTAACGATTATTTACTGTTTTGTAAATTTTATATTTTTACCAACTTGCTAAATATTTTGACTAACATAATTTCGTTTTAGCATGTTTATTGGTACTGAGCTTAAAACTTTTATACAGATATATATATATAAGCATTAGAGAGTCTACAAAATTTACGTAGTAGAACACTTTTCAAGAGTCCATATCAATAAATTTTGTATTAATTGTTTAAAGGAAAATATTTTCTTTGAATTTCATATTTACATTAGCAAGATATAGTTATTATAATAATTCACGATCCTAAGTTACGAACTTGTTTTCTTTTCTCATCTGTTCAAATACGTGGAATTTAATTCAAAAAACGAGTTCTTACGAACAAGAAAAATTATTTTGGGTATAGGAATTTTTTTAATAATACCTAAATACGTACATAATTTCCACGAAAGCTGTTCACAGTTATTATTATTATTTATCCGAAAATTTCTAAAATAAATGACTCGGTATTTCACACCTATAATTTAACACTGCTTCTTTTGACCAGACGCCCAGGATTTGGGTTGTATTACAGACTTTAATATATAATATCATTCAGGAATAAGCTAAAGCGCTATTTTAGCATTTTAGATTGAACTAAAATTCCACAGAAAATTTTGCAGATTTAGTTAAGCTATCGCAATGTTTTGGCTCTCATAGTACACAGTAGTAAACTTAGTATTTTTAGTGGGCACTCACCTCAGAAGATGTATGTGTAATTTTGTGTTGTTGACTTACCCTCTCGGCTTCTGGGTTGAGGTCAAGCATAGTTTCTCATGCTGTTGTCTATTTGTTCTCTTTCTTGTTCTTTGTTTACAGAGTAGATATGAAGGCTCTGACTTTCTGCTTTCAGTGCCGCTCTTTTACTGTAATGCTGGACAGATCGCACTGTAGGTTCCAGTTGAAAGGCAGACTTCAGTCGACGAAAGTGCCATTTAGCTTTTTCAAAGTTTTTCTCAAATGTTTAATCTCTTTCACTTATTTGAATGTCGTCAACTAACACAGCAGAGCAAATTTAACTTTTTTGCTGATTAAATTTCTCTAGCAGAGCTTGTTGGACGTCTTTGGCAGATGAGATTGTTATGTATGATCGTATTTCTTACAAATATCGTTTCCAATCACATTCATAAGACCGTCTGATCTCATGGGAGTAACATTGTACACATAGTTCTTACTACATTCATGCATAACGCAAGCAATCGATTGTTCTTGTCAAGAGCACTGAAACTTGATGCCTCCAGTTGAGCTTCTTTACTTGGTAAGTTTGATGTCTCTGTGGATTGGTACCAAAGAACTGCCGAATTTAATAGACTTTGTTCCTGTACCACGTTGGAGTATTACAACAACGTCTCGAACACCTTACTGTCGCATTTGAATTTTTGGATGATCTGTGTCGTTTCTTTGATGTCACGAAATCCAAAGGATCTTTAGAAGTATCGCTAGACATTTCATCTTTATCACTCTCCAAAGGAATAGCGTAATAAATCACTCTTTTTTCTTTCTTTGTGCTTTTAATTCGCACTGCGACTGTTTCCAACTTATTATTCGTGCTATTTGACCTCTGGGTTCAAACCATTGCTTCCACACTAATATCGAGGGCATTTCTTATAAATACCGCACATACGCACTTGCAAGCCATTTTTTTCTTTTCCTGTATTAACGATGCTTTATCAATATAAGATTATTACACTTATTCATCGAGTGTCAATAGTATGTTGATATCTATTTTGTTGGTACATGTGAATCCGGTTTTCACAAAAGGTGCTGACACAATCGTCTGCTTTTTTCAGTCAGATTTTGGTAAAAGTGTTAGCTTATAAACAAACGATGCGGACTGATTTGAGAAATAAGATTCTGCAAGCTCATGGGTGCCTGGTCTGGAATAGTACTGTTGAATAAAACAAGAAGCTGCTACTTCAAATATAGACATAAGCCCTGAAATCTTCAATATACTTAAAAATAATTAGATACACATTACATGATATAATGTAAAAAAAAAAAAATATTAGTCTGTTCAAGCACTTGTTTTATTGTATATTTCATTGTATATAGGGATAAATATATGGTATATTAAAACGTATGCACTTCATCAAATCACGCAACAGCTATTACAGCATATGTAACATTACTGTGGAATGAACATTTAATAAAACTTAATTCAAACATTGTTTGACTTTAGCGGGTCTCTGATATCACCGAATATCGAAAATAATATTAATCGCTCCAGTAAGGGTATTTAACAGTTCTTTCTGACGCAAAATACTCAAATGGTCAGATGTATTCTGATCAGAAATTTATATCTTCCAAGAGAGGAATGTTCCTTGTATTTAATGCATTGAAAATAAAAGAAATATGGGTCAATTTGAGACACAAGGATCACCTATAAAGAGATCTACAAGTCGTACCCTAATTCTACTAAGCAAAGTGCGGCGTCTTATAGCATATAAGAATTCATTAACAAAATGGCAAAGAAAAAAGCTCGTCAGTGTGCCCCAGGCAACAGTACGCAGTGTAATCGAGAAGGATCTCCGACTGTACGTAAGTTCAACAGAGTTAGAGTTAACCAAGATAACGCTTCTAGTAAAACTTTCTATTCCACCATGAAATACTTAAAACAGCTATAAATGAAGATGAGTATTTATGCTATTTCTTTCGAAGACATAGTAGATAAGTTGTCCATGAATCAGTTGAAAAAGGTATTGTGAAGCTATTATTTTCATATTCTAGATGTTTTATGGAAATAAAGAAAGGAGGAGTTGTGGGCTTTAGACATAACACTCTTACTACGTAGCCGTTTGCAATAGAAACCATACTGTAGGGCTATTGTCGAGAAGTACGGTTGTGAAATAGAGAAAATAAAGCGTGTGTCTCTGTTAATGGTGGTAGCTTGTAGCCTATATAACCGCTTAAGCCTAATTATTTAATTACTTACCATTTTATTGCTAGGTTAGTAATTACTCATTGGTTATTATCCTATGTTTCCCTGTTAATCTATCACTATGTTCAAAATATTTAGATCACATACAGGCACGCTTTATTTCCTCTATTTCACAACCATGTTTCTTGACAATAGTCCTGAAGTAAAGTTTTTACTGTGAACGGCTACGTAGTACGGAAACTAGGAATAAAACATAACCCAGAATTAATGACTACTGACTGGATTGGGAGGTTATAATGCAAGATAGCTTAGGCCATTTGCACCACGTTACAAATACTTCAAAATAGTAAAACTGTTATTTAAGTAACAATAAAATGTAAAAGTATTAAATAATCTTAGTTTGACTGGAAATTTTAATTTCAGTATCCAATAAATGTATTTAAGTATTATTGTATCCATATTGAAGTGGATTCAAGAACTCGTAACTCCAGTTGCTGTGTGCTAAACGCATGAACAATATGTGTGCTTTTTTTACTATGTTATGATATGTTTAATTTTTGTATGGAAGTTATTTCTTAGAATAATTTAATACTTTTTACCACTATCACAATATTTATTTAATGTCAAGTTTTTGTTAAATGTAGAAATCAATAAATTAATATTTTTATCCATAGCTTAATATTTAGATACTAAATACGAGATGTATATCCGTAGGGAACCATAAAGTGTTCGGTTTCAAAAGAAAATGAAACCAAACATAAGAGTAAGATACGTTTTATTGACGTTATGAAAGTACAAATTGTAACGTTAAGCGTTAGTGTCTCGTGACTGACTGACAGACAAACTACTGCTGTGAAGTGACACGAGTAATTAAAATAGGTGATACTGCCAGACGAACGTAGCTCCCTTTCGGTGAAATAAATAAATGTAACCAAAAAAATCAAAAGTCAATTACAACAGCATTTTACCGACATTTTAATTTACAGAAGTATACAGAGTACTAAATATGGTTTAGTAACACTGTATTTCTGAAGTTTAAGAATGTAAAAGTTTCTTTTATCCGTGCACTTATTCAAGGGCAGGTTGTATAAGAGGGTTTGAGAGGTTTTTTTTTTCAGGGCATTATTTTGACGAACTCAAATATATTGAGAAATCGAAATATGGTGTATGCGAGTCATTCAGAGAGTTTGTTCGTTTAGGAGCACAAACTCATTTCTTCCACTTGTACTACGCCTTTACATCACAGAGTAGCCACTCCAAATAAAAGACTCACTCGCTGCTTATTTACTGTTATATAATTTGCGCTGGTCAAGATCTTAGAACTTCACATTTGGTTTCCTGTTTAAAAAAAAAATCTAAGTTATTTAAAATAGCAGTAGATACATCTTTTATCGCAACATTTCTAATTAAATTTGCAATTATATCATGAACTATGTTCGAAAGTGTGTTTATAAGTATGTATTTATCAGAGTACATAAATACTTATTGCAGGTGTTTAAATACTTTGACTGATTGACTGCTTCTAGGAGAGAGGAGAAATAGAGACAATGATGTCAAAGACCATGCATATTATAATTGAATTAGTGTTGTTCATATCTTATAACATAATACGTGGGGGTACGGGACCTATGACTCGAGTTCTGCCGCTAGTTAGTCTCTTGTTGTTCAGGGTATTGAGAGTTGCTTTGTGAATGTTCCTCTTCATAACATTGTTTTAACATCACACCTAATTTCAAGACCAGTTGTGGTTGGAGTAAGACTTATTCTGCCATTAATTGTATATCATTATTGATGAGAAATGAGTTGGCTGGGTTTGTTTGTTTTGAATTTCGTGCAAAGCTACTCGAGGGCTATCTGCGCTAGCCGTCTCTAATTTAGCAGTGTAAGACTAGAGGGAAGACAGCTAGTCGTCACCACTCACCGCCAACTCTTGGGCTGCTCTTTTACCAACGAATAGTGGGATTGAAGAGCTTCTAATCGTTTCTGGTACAGGTAATAGTAGGTGACCTTCTCTTGTTATTTGCCCGGAATGGAATAATAGAATATTTCATATCCTTGTTCAGCAATCATGGTTTTAACTTACCAGTAAAATTAAAATATAGAACTCCTTTCTTATTAGTATATTTTATTCAAGTATTGTAAACTGCTCTTTTCCATATAACTGAATTTCAACGAGAAAAATACAGATATTTGATTGGATAATCACTTAAATCCTCATATATTTCTTTCAGTGGTGCAACTTCGAGAATGATATCTTTGTGTAATCTTCAAGTATTACCAGCCTAATAAGAATACTCATGAACATCAACTATTGGCTGATAATATGTATTTCATAGGCTAATCTGAGTTAATTCAACGGCTGCTATTTTACGATTCATCCCTCTTATTAGTCATAGATATCTTCACATTCATTGGCTTTCCCTGTTCTATCTCTGTCTTTATTTTCAAAACTTATTGTGCACATACTGGAAACATGTAAACTGCTTTTTCAATAAAGAAACAGTAATGTGTTTTCCTTGTACCTTTCCTACACAATGTGATTTTTTGAACTATAAAGTACACTTTGAATTATGTGCAATCATTTTATGCACAGCAAATTAGTCCAGTTACCTACTAATTTTCTATATCTTCTTTTATCAACATTTAATATGCAGTTTTTCATTTCTGAAAAATCATTTTTAACCATAATTTCTACGTTATTTCTGTATGTAATGAATATGTAGATGACATATTATCAGTATG